>NC_053496.1:147710222-147947722 GCF_905171775.1 Rana temporaria
ATAGCACCTGAACGCAGTTGGTGTCACTGCACGTTTGCTGTTTCATAGCACCTGAGCGCAGTTGTTGTCACTGCGCGTGTGCTGTTACATAGCACCTGAACCCAGTTGGTGTCACTGCACGTTTGCTGTTTCATAGCACCTGAACACAGTTGGTGTCACTGCGCGTGTGCTGTTTCATAGCACCTGAACGCAGTTGTTGTCACTGCGCGTGTGCTGTTTCATAACACCTGAACGCAGTTGGTGTCACTGCACGTTTGCTGTTTCATAGCACCTGAACACAGTTGTTGTCACTGCGCGTTTGCTGTTTCATAGCACCTGAACGCAGATGGTGTCACTGCACGTTTGCTGTTACATAGCACCTGAACGCAGTTGGTGTCACTGCACGTTTGCTGTTTCATAGCAGCTGAACGCAGTTGTTGTCACTGCACGTTTGTTGTTTCATAGCACCTGAACACAGTTGTTGTCACTGCGCGTGTGCTCTTACATAGCACCTGAACGCAGTTGGTGTCACTGCACGTTTGCTGTTACATAGCACCTGAACGCAGTTGGTGTCACTGCACGTTTGCTGTTTCATAGCACCTGAACGCAGTTGTTGTCACTGCGCGTGTGCTGTTACATAGCACCTGAACGCAGTTGGTGTCACTGCACGTTTGCTGTTTCATAGCACCTGAACGTAGTTGTTTTCACTGCGCGTGTGCTGTTTCATAGCACCTATACGCAGTTGTTGTCACTGCACCTGTGCTGTTTCGTAGCACCTGAATGCAGTTGTTGTCACTGTGCGTGTGCTGTTACATAGCACCTGAAAGCACTGCTTTCACTGCACGTTTGCTGTTTCATAGCACCTGAACGCAGTTGTTGTCACTGCACGTGTTCTGTTTCATAACACCTGAACGCAGTTGTTGTCACTGCGCGTGTGCTGTTACATAGCACCTGAACGCAGTTGGTGTCACTGCACGTTTGCTGTTTCATAGCACTTGAACGCAGTTGTTGTCACTGCACATGTGCTGTTACATAGCACCTGAACGCAGTTGGTGTCACTGCACTTTTGCTGTTACATAGCACCTGAACGCAGTTGTGTCGCTGCACGTTTGCTGTTTCATAGCACCTAAACGCAGTTGTTGTCACTGCACGTGTGCTGTTACATAGCACCTGAACGCAGTTGGTGTCACTGCACGTTTGCTGTTACATAGCACCTGAACGCAGTTGGTGTCACTGCACGTTTGCTGTTTCATAGCACCTGAACGCAGTTGTTGTCACTGCGCGTGTGCTGTTTCATAGCACCTGAACGCAGTTGGTGTCACTGCGCGTGTGCTGTTACATAGCACCTGAACGCAGTTGGTGTCACTGCACGTTTGCTGTTTCATAGCACCTGAACGCAGTTGTTGTCACTGCACGTTTGTTGTTTCATAGCACCTGAACGCAGTTGGTGTCACTGCACGTTTGCTGTTAAATAGCACCTAAACGCAGTTGTTGTCACTGCACGTGTGCTGTTTCATAGCACCTGAATGCAGTTGTTGTCACTGCGTGTGTGCTGTTACATAGCACCTGAACGCAGTTGGTGTCACTGCACGTTTGCTGTTTCATAGCACCTGAGCGCAGTTGTTGTCACTGCGCGTGTGCTGTTTCATAACACCTGAACGCAGTTGTTGTCACTGCGCGTGTGCTGTTACATAGCACCTGAACGCAGTTGGTGTCACTGCACGTTTGCTGTTTCATAGCACCTGAACGTAGTTGTTTTCACTGCGCGAGTGCTGTTTCATAGCACCTGAACGCAGTTGTTGTCACTGCGCGTGTGCTGTTTCATAGCACCTGAACGCAGTTGGTGTCACTGCACGTTTGCTGTTTCATAGCACCTGAACGCAGTTGTTGTCACTGCACGTGTTCTGTTTCATAACACCTGAACGCAGTTGTTGTCACTGCGCGTGTGCTGTTACATAGCACCTGAACGCAGTTGGTGTCACTGCACGTTTGCTGTTTCATAGCACTTGAACGCAGTTGTTGTCACTGCACATGTGCTGTTACATAGCACCTGAACGCAGTTGGTGTCACTGCACTTTTGCTGTTACATAGCACCTGAACGCAGTTGTGTCGCTGCACGTTTGCTGTTTCATAGCACCTAAACGCAGTTGTTGTCACTGCACGTGTGCTGTTTCATAGCACCTGAACGCAGTTGTTGTCACTGCGCATGTGCTGTTAAATAGCACCTGAACGCAGTTGGTGTCACTGCACGTTTGCTGTTTCATAGCACCTGAAAGCAGTTGTTGTCACTGCACGTGTGCTGTTACATAGCACCTGAACGCAGATGGTGTCACTGCACGTTTGCTGTTACATAGCACCTGAACACAGTTGGTGTCACTGCACGTTTGCTGTTACATAGCACCTGAACGCAGTTGGTGTCACTGCACGTTTGCTGTTACATAGCACCTGAACGCAGTTGGTGTCACTGCACGTTTGCTGTTTCATAGCACCTGAACGCAGTTGTTGTCACTGCACGTGTGCTGTTACATAGCACCTGAACGCAGATGGTGTCACTGCACGTTTGCTGTTACATAGCACCTGAACACAGTTGGTGTCACTGCACGTTTGCTGTTTCATAACACCTGAACGCAGTTGTTGTCACTGCGCATGTGTTGTTACATAGCTCCTGAACGCAGTTGGTGTCACTGCACGTTTGCTGTTTCATAGCACCTGAACGTAGTTGTTTTCACTGCGCGTGTGCTGTTTCATAGCACCTGAATGCAGTTGTTGTCACTGCACGTGTGCTGTTTCATAGCACCTGAACACAGTTGTTGTCACTGTGCGTGTGCTGTTACATAGCACCTGAAAGCAGTTGGTGTCACTGCACGTTTGCTGTTTCATAGCACCTGAACGCAGTTGTTGTCACTGCGCGTGTTCTGATTTATAACACCTGAACGCAGTTGTGTCGCTGCACGTTTGCTGTTTCATAGCACCTAAACGCAGTTGTTGTCACTGCACGTGTGCTGTTTCATAGCACCTGAACGCAGTTGTTGTCACTGCGCATGTGCTGTTAAATAGCACCTGAACGCAGTTGGTGTCACTGCACGTTTGCTGTTACATAGCACCTGAACACAGTTGGTGTCACTGCACGTTTGCTGTTTCATAACACCTGAACGCAGTTGTTGTCACTGCGCATGTGTTGTTACATAGCTCCTGAACGCAGTTGGTGTCACTGCACGTTTGCTGTTTCATAGCACCTGAACGCAGTTGTTTTCACTGCGCGTGTGCTGTTTCATAGCACCTGAACGCAGTTGTTGTCACTGCACGTGTGCTGTTTCATAGCACCTGAACACAGTTGTTGTCACTGTGCGTGTGCTGTTACATAGCACCTGAAAGCAGTTGGTGTCACTGCACGTTTGCTGTTTCATAGCACCTGAACGCAGTTGTTGTCACTGCGCGTGTTCTGATTTATAACACCTGAACGCAGTTGTGTCGCTGCACGTTTGCTGTTTCATAGCACCTAAACGCAGTTGTTGTCACTGCACGTGTGCTGATTCATAGCACCTGAACGCAGTTGTTGTCACTGCGCATGTGCTGTTAAATAGCACCTGAACGCAGTTGGTGTCACTGCACGTTTGCTGTTTCATAGCACCTGAAAGCAGTTGTTGTCACTGCACGTGTGCTGTTACATAGCACCTGAACGCAGATGGTGTCACTGCACGTTTGCTGTTACATAGCACCTGAACACAGTTGGTGTCACTGCACGTTTGCTGTTACATAGCACCTGAACGCAGTTGTTGTCACTGCGCATGTGCTGTTAAATAGCACCTGAACGCAGTTGGTGTCACTGCACGTTTGCTGTTTCATAGCACCTGAACGCAGTTGTTGTCACTGCACGTGTGCTGTTACATAGCACCTGAACGCAGATGGTGTCACTGCACGTTTGCTGTTACATAGCACCTGAACACAGTTGGTGTCACTGCACGTTTGCTGTTTCATAACACCTGAACGCAGTTGTTGTCACTGCGCATGTGTTGTTACATAGCTCCTGAACGCAGTTGGTGTCACTGCACGTTTGCTGTTTCATAGCACCTGAACGTAGTTGTTTTCACTGCGCGTGTGCTGTTTCATAGCACCTGAACGCAGTTGTTGTCACTGCACGTGTGCTGTTTCATAGCACCTGAACACAGTTGTTGTCACTGTGCGTGTGCTGTTACATAGCACCTGAAAGCAGTTGGTGTCACTGCACGTTTGCTGTTTCATAGCACCTGAACGCAGTTGTTGTCACTGCGCGTGTTCTGATTTATAACACCTGAACGCAGTTGTTGTCACTGCGCGTGTGCTGTTACATAGCACCTGAACTCAGTTGTTGTCACTGCGCGTGTGTTGTTACATAGCACCTGAACGCAGTTGGTGTCACTGCACGTTTGCTGTTTCATAGCACCTGAACGCAGTTGTTGTCACTGCACATGTGCTGTTACATAGCACCTGAACGCAGTTGGTGTCACTGCACTTTTGCTGTTACATAGCACCTGAACGCAGTTGGTGTCGCTGCACGTTTGCTGTTTCATAGCACCTAAACGCAGTTGGTGTCACTGCACCTGTGCTGTTTCATAGCACCTGAACGCAGTTGTTGTCACTGCGCGTGTGCTGTTACATAGCACCTGAACGCAGTTGGTGTCACTGCACGTTTGCTGTTTCATAGCACCTGAACGCAGTTGTTGTCACTGCGCGTGTGCTGTTTCATAGCACCTGAACGCAGTTGGTGTCACTGCACGTTTGCTGTTTCATAGCACCTGAGCGCAGTTGTTGTCACTGCGCGTGTGCTGTTACATAGCACCTGAACACAGTTGGTGTCACTGCGCGTGTGCTGTTTCATAGCACCTGAACGTAGTTGTTTTCACTGCGCGTGTGCTGTTTCATAGCACCTGAATGCAGTTGTTGTCACTGCACGTGTGCTGTTTCATAGCACCTGAACACAGTTGTTGTCACTGTGCGTGTGCTGTTACATAGCACCTGAAAGCAGTTGGTGTCACTGCACGTTTGCTGTTTCATAGCACCTGAACGCAGTTGTTGTCACTGCGCGTGTTCTGATTTATAACACCTGAACGCAGTTGTGTCGCTGCACGTTTGCTGTTTCATAGCACCTAAACGCAGTTGTTGTCACTGCACGTGTGCTGTTTCATAGCACCTGAACGCAGTTGTTGTCACTGCGCATGTGCTGTTAAATAGCACCTGAACGCAGTTGGTGTCACTGCACGTTTGCTGTTACATAGCACCTGAACACAGTTGGTGTCACTGCACGTTTGCTGTTTCATAACACCTGAACGCAGTTGTTGTCACTGCGCATGTGTTGTTACATAGCTCCTGAACGCAGTTGGTGTCACTGCACGTTTGCTGTTTCATAGCACCTGAACGTAGTTGTTTTCACTGCGCGTGTGCTGTTTCATAGCACCTGAACGCAGTTGTTGTCACTGCACGTGTGCTGTTTCATAGCACCTGAACACAGTTGTTGTCACTGTGCGTGTGCTGTTACATAGCACCTGAAAGCAGTTGGTGTCACTGCACGTTTGCTGTTTCATAGCACCTGAACGCAGTTGTTGTCACTGCGCGTGTTCTGATTTATAACACCTGAACGCAGTTGTGTCGCTGCACGTTTGCTGTTTCATAGCACCTAAACGCAGTTGTTGTCACTGCACGTGTGCTGATTCATAGCACCTGAACGCAGTTGTTGTCACTGCGCATGTGCTGTTAAATAGCACCTGAACGCAGTTGGTGTCACTGCACGTTTGCTGTTTCATAGCACCTGAAAGCAGTTGTTGTCACTGCACGTGTGCTGTTACATAGCACCTGAACGCAGATGGTGTCACTGCACGTTTGCTGTTACATAGCACCTGAACACAGTTGGTGTCACTGCACGTTTGCTGTTACATAGCACCTGAACGCAGTTGTTGTCACTGCGCATGTGCTGTTAAATAGCACCTGAACGCAGTTGGTGTCACTGCACGTTTGCTGTTTCATAGCACCTGAACGCAGTTGTTGTCACTGCACGTTTGCTGTTACATAGCACCTGAACGCAGATGGTGTCACTGCACGTTTGCTGTTACATAGCACCTGAACACAGTTGGTGTCACTGCACGTTTGCTGTTTCATAACACCTGAACGCAGTTGTTGTCACTGCGCATGTGTTGTTACATAGCTCCTGAACGCAGTTGGTGTCACTGCACGTTTGCTGTTTCATAGCACCTGAACGTAGTTGTTTTCACTGCGCGTGTGCTGTTTCATAGCACCTGAACGCAGTTGTTGTCACTGCACGTGTGCTGTTTCATAGCACCTGAACACAGTTGTTGTCACTGTGCGTGTGCTGTTACATAGCACCTGAAAGCAGTTGGTGTCACTGCACGTTTGCTGTTTCATAGCACCTGAACGCAGTTGTTGTCACTGCGCGTGTTCTGATTTATAACACCTGAATGCAGTTGTTGTCACTGCGCGTGTGCTGTTACATAGCACCTGAACTCAGTTGTTGTCACTGCGCGTGTGTTGTTACATAGCACCTGAACGCAGTTGGTGTCACTGCACGTTTGCTGTTTCATAGCACCTGAACGCAGTTGTTGTCACTGCACATGTGCTGTTACATAGCACCTGAACGCAGTTGGTGTCACTGCACTTTTGCTGTTACATAGCACCTGAACGCAGTTGGTGTCGCTGCACGTTTGCTGTTTCATAGCACCTAAACGCAGTTGGTGTCACTGCACCTGTGCTGTTTCATAGCACCTGAACGCAGTTGTTGTCACTGCGCGTGTGCTGTTACATAGCACCTGAACGCAGTTGGTGTCACTGCACGTTTGCTGTTTCATAGCACCTGAACGCAGTTGTTGTCACTGCGCGTGTGCTGTTTCATAGCACCTGAACGCAGTTGGTGTCACTGCACGTTTGCTGTTTCATAGCACCTGAGCGCAGTTGTTGTCACTGCGCGTGTGCTGTTACATAGCACCTGAACACAGTTGGTGTCACTGCGCGTGTGCTGTTTCATAGCACCTGAACACAGTTGGTGTCACTGCACGTTTGCTGTTTCATAGCACCTGAACACAGTTGTTGTCACTGCGCGTTTGCTGTTTCATAGCACCTGAACGCAGATGGTGTCACTGCACGTTTGCTGTTACATAGCACCTGAACGCAGTTGGTGTCACTGCACGTTTGCTGTTTCATAGCACCTGAACGCAGTTGTTGTCACTGCACGTTTGTTGTTTCATAGCACCTGAACACAGTTGTTGTCACTGCGCGTGTGCTCTTACATAGCACCTGAACGCAGTTGGTGTCACTGCACGTTTGCTGTTTCATAGCACCTGAACGTAGTTGTTTTCACTGCGCGTGTGCTGTTTCATAGCACCTATACGCAGTTGTTGTCACTGCACCTGTGCTGTTTCGTAGCACCTGAATGCAGTTGTTGTCACTGTGCGTGTGCTGTTACATAGCACCTGAAAGCACTGCTTTCACTGCACGTTTGCTGTTTCATAACACCTGAACGCAGTTGTTGTCACTGCGCGTGTGCTGTTACATAGCACCTGAACGCAGTTGGTGTCACTGCACGTTTGCTGTTTCATAGCACTTGAACGCAGTTGTTGTCACTGCACATGTGCTGTTACATAGCACCTGAACGCAGTTGGTGTCACTGCACTTTTGCTGTTACATAGCACCTGAACGCAGTTGTGTCGCTGCACGTTTGCTGTTTCATAGCACCTAAACGCAGTTGTTGTCACTGCGCGTGTGCTGTTTCATAGCACCTGAACGCAGTTGGTGTCACTGCGCGTGTGCTGTTACATAGCACCTGAACGCAGTTGGTGTCACTGCACGTTTGCTGTTTCATAGCACCTGAACGCAGTTGTTGTCACTGCATGTTTGTTGTTTCATAGCACCTGAACGCAGTTGGTGTCACTGCACGTTTGCTGTTAAATAGCACCTAAACGCAGTTGTTGTCACTGCACGTGTGCTGTTTCATAGCACCTGAATGCAGTTGTTGTCACTGCGTGTGTGCTGTTACATAGCACCTGAACGCAGTTGGTGTCACTGCACGTTTGCTGTTTCATAGCACCTGAGCGCAGTTGTTGTCACTGCGCGTGTGCTGTTTCATAACACCTGAATGCAGTTGTTGTCACTGCGCGTGTGCTGTTACATAGCACCTGAACGCAGTTGGTGTCACTGCACGTTTGCTGTTTCATAGCACCTGAACGTAGTTGTTTTCACTGCGCGTGTGCTGTTTCATAGCACCTGAACGCAGTTGTTGTCACTGCGCGTGTGCTGTTTCATAGCACCTGAACGCAGTTGGTGTCACTGCACGTTTGCTGTTTCATAGCACCTGAACGCAGTTGTTGTCACTGCACGTGTTCTGTTTCATAACACCTGAACGCAGTTGTTGTCACTGCGCGTGTGCTGTTACATAGCACCTGAACGCAGTTGGTGTCACTGCACGTTTGCTGTTTCATAGCACTTGAACGCAGTTGTTGTCACTGCACATGTGCTGTTACATAGCACCTGAACGCAGTTGGTGTCACTGCACTTTTGCTGTTACATAGCACCTGAACGCAGTTGTGTCGCTGCACGTTTGCTGTTTCATAGCACCTAAACGCAGTTGTTGTCACTGCACGTGTGCTGTTTCATAGCACCTGAACGCAGTTGTTGTCACTGCGCATGTGCTGTTAAATAGCACCTGAACGCAGTTGGTGTCACTGCACGTTTGCTGTTTCATAGCACCTGAACGCAGTTGTTGTCACTGCACGTGTGCTGTTACATAGCACCTGAACGCAGATGGTGTCACTGCACGTTTGCTGTTACATAGCACCTGAACACAGTTGGTGTCACTGCACGTTTGCTGTTACATAGCACCTGAACGCAGTTGGTGTCACTGCACGTTTGCTGTTACATAGCACCTGAACGCAGTTGGTGTCACTGCACGTTTGCTGTTTCATAGCACCTGAACGCAGTTGTTGTCACTGCACGTGTGCTGTTACATAGCACCTGAACGCAGATGGTGTCACTGCACGTTTGCTGTTACATAGCACCTGAACACAGTTGGTGTCACTGCACGTTTGCTGTTTCATAACACCTGAACGCAGTTGTTGTCACTGCGCATGTGTTGTTACATAGCTCCTGAACGCAGTTGGTGTCACTGCACGTTTGCTGTTTCATAGCACCTGAACGTAGTTGTTTTCACTGCGCGTGTGCTGTTTCATAGCACCTGAACGCAGTTGTTGTCACTGCACGTGTGCTGTTTCATAGCACCTGAACACAGTTGTTGTCACTGTGCGTGTGCTGTTACATAGCACCTGAAAGCAGTTGGTGTCACTGCACGTTTGCTGTTTCATAGCACCTGAACGCAGTTGTTGTCACTGCGCGTGTTCTGATTTATAACACCTGAACGCAGTTGTGTCGCTGCACGTTTGCTGTTTCATAGCACCTAAACGCAGTTGTTGTCACTGCACGTGTGCTGTTTCATAGCACCTGAACGCAGTTGTTGTCACTGCGCATGTGCTGTTAAATAGCACCTGAACGCAGTTGGTGTCACTGCACGTTTGCTGTTTCATAGCACCTGAAAGCAGTTGTTGTCACTGCACGTGTGCTGTTACATAGCACCTGAACGCAGATGGTGTCACTGCACGTTTGCTGTTTCATAGCACCTGAACGTAGTTGTTTTCACTGCGCGTGTGCTGTTTCATAGCACCTATACGCAGTTGTTGTCACTGCACCTGTGCTGTTTCGTAGCACCTGAATGCAGTTGTTGTCACTGTGCGTGTGCTGTTACATAGCACCTGAAAGCACTGCTTTCACTGCACGTTTGCTGTTTCATAGCACCTGAACGCAGTTGTTGTCACTGCACGTGTTCTGTTACATAGCACCTGAACGCAGTTGGTGTCACTGCACGTTTGCTGTTTCATAGCACTTGAACGCAGTTGTTGTCACTGCACATGTGCTGTTACATAGCACCTGAACGCAGTTGGTGTCACTGCACTTTTGCTGTTACATAGCACCTGAACGCAGTTGTGTCGCTGCACGTTTGCTGTTTCATAGCACCTAAACGCAGTTGTTGTCACTGCACGTGTGCTGTTTCATAGCACCTGAACGCAGTTGTTGTCACTGCGCATGTGCTGTTAAATAGCACCTAAACGCAGTTGGTGTCACTGCACGTTTGCTGTTTCATAGCACCTGAACGCAGTTGTTGTCACTGCACGTGTGCTGTTACATAGCACCTGAACGCAGATGGTGTCACTGCACGTTTGCTGTTACATAGCACCTGAACACAGTTGGTGTCACTGCACGTTTGCTGTTACATAGCACCTGAACGCAGTTGGTGTCACTGCACGTTTGCTGTTACATAGCACCTGAACGCAGTTGGTGTCACTGCACGTTTGCTGTTTCATAGCACCTGAACGCAGTTGTTGTCACTGCGCGTGTGCTGTTTCATAGCACCTGAACGCAGTTGGTGTCACTGCGCGTGTGCTGTTACATAGCACCTGAACGCAGTTGGTGTCACTGCACGTTTGTTGTTTCATAGCACCTGAACACAGTTGTTGTCACTGCGCGTGTGCTGTTACATAGCACCTGAACGCAGTTGGTGTCACTGCACGTTTGCTGTTACATAGCACCTGAACACAGTTGGTGTCACTGGACATTTGCTGTTACATAGCACCTGAACGCAGTTGGTGTCACTGCACGTTTGCTGTTACATAGCACCTTAACACAGTTGTTGTCACTGCACGTGTGCTGTTTCATAGCACCTGAACGCAGTTGTTGTCACTGCGCGTGTGCTGTTACATAGCACCTGAACGCAGTTGGTGTCACTGCACGTTTGCTGTTTCATAACACCTGAACGCAGTTGTTGTCACTGCGCATGTGTTGTTACATAGCACCTGAACGCAGTTGGTGTCACTGCACGTTTGCTGTTTCATAGCACCTGAACGTTGTTGTTTTCACTGCGCGTGTGCTGTTTCATAGCACCTGAACGCAGTTGTTGTCACTGCACGTGTGCTGTTTCATAGCACCTGAACGCAGTTGTTGTCACTGTGCGTGTGCTGTTACATAGCACCTGAAAGCAGTTGGTGTCACTGCACGTTTGCTGTTTCATAGCACCTGAACGCAGTTGGTGTCACTGCACGTTTGCTGTTTCATAGCACCTGAACGCAGTTGTTGTCACTGCGCGTGTGTTGTTACATAGCACCTGAACGCAGTTGGTGTCACTGCACTTTTGCTGTTACATAGCACCTGAATGCAGTTGGTGTCGCTGCACGTTTGCTGTTTCATAGCACCTAAATGCAGTTGGTGTCACTGCACGTGTGCTGTTTCATAGCACCTGAACGCAGTTGTTGTCACTGCACGTGTGCTGTTACATAGCACCTGAACGCAGTTGGTGTCACTGCACGTTTGCTGTTTCATAGCACCTGAACGCAGTTGTTGTCACTGCGCGTGTGCTGTTTCATAGCACCTGAACGCAGTTGGTGTCACTGCACGTTTGCTGTTTCATAGCACCTGAACGCAGTTGTTGTCACTGCGCGTGTGCTGTTACATAGCACCTGAACCCAGTTGGTGTCACTGCACGTTTGCTGTTTCATAGCACCTGAACGCAGTTGGTGTCACTGCGCGTGTGCTGTTTCATAGCACCTGAACGCAGTTGTTGTCACTGCGCGTGTGCTGTTTCATAACACCTGAACGCAGTTGGTGTCACTGCACGTTTGCTGTTTCATAGCACCTGAACACAGTTGTTGTCACTGCGCGTTTGCTGTTTCATAGCACCTGAACGCAGATGGTGTCACTGCACGTTTGCTGTTACATAGCACCTGAACGCAGTTGGTGTCACTGCACGTTTGCTGTTTCATAGCACCTGAACGCAGTTGTTGTCACTGCACGTTTGCTGTTTCATAGCACCTGAACGCAGTTGTTGTCACTGCACGTTTGTTGTTTCATAGCACCTGAACACAGTTGTTGTCACTGCACGTGTGCTCTTACATAGCACCTGAACGCAGTTGGTGTCACTGCACGTTTGCTGTTACATAGCACCTGAACGCAGTTGGTGTCACTGCACGTTTGCTGTTACATAGCACCTAAACGCAGTTGTTGTCACTGCACGTGTGCTGTTTCATAGCACCTGAATGCAGTTGTTGTCACTGCGTGTGTGCTGTTACATAGCACCTGAACGCACTTGGTGGCACTGCACGTTTGCTGTTTCATAGCACCTGAACGCAGTTGTTGTCACTGCGCGTGTGCTGTTTCATAACACCTGAACGCAGTTGTTGTCACTGCACGTGTGCTGTTACATAGCACCTGAACGCAGTTGGTGTCACTGCACGTTTGCTGTTTCATAGCACCTGAATGCAGTTGTTGTCACTGTGCGTGTGCTGTTTCATAACACCTGAACGCAGTTGTTGTCACTGCGCGTGTGCTGTTACATAGCACCTGAACGCAGTTGGTGTCACTGCACGTTTGCTGTTTCATAGCACCTGAACGCAGTTGTTGTCACTGCGCGTGTGCTGTTACATAGCACCTGAACGCAGTTGGTGTCACTGCACGTTTGCTGTTTCATAGCACCTGAACGTAGATGTTTTCACTGCGCGTGTGCTGTTTCATAGCACCTGAACACAGTTGTTGTCACTGCGCGTTTGCTGTTTCATAGCACCTGAACGCAGATGGTGTCACTGCACGTTTGCTGTTACATAGCACCTGAACGCAGTTGGTGTCACTGCACGTTTGCTGTTTCATAGCACCTGAACGCAGTTGTTGTCACTGCACGTTTGTTGTTTCATAGCACCTGAACACAGTTGTTGTCACTGCGCGTGTGCTCTTACATAGCACCTGAACGCAGTTGGTGTCACTGCACGTTTGCTGTTACATAGCACCTGAACGCAGTTGGTGTCACTGCACGTTTGCTGTTACATAGCACCTGAACGCAGTAGGTGTCACTGCACGTTTGCTGTTACATAGCACCTAAACGCAGTTGTTGTCACTGCACGTGTGCTGTTTCATAGCACCTGAATGCAGTTGTTGTCACTGCGTGTGTGCTGTTACATAGCACCTGAACGCAGTTGGTGTCACTGCACGTTTGCTGTTTCATAGCACCTGAATGCAGTTGTTGTCACTGTGCGTGTGCTGTTTTATAACACCTGAACGCAGTTGTTGTCACTGCGTTACAAGGAGGACTTCCTTACCTCTCAAGGCCCTCTTTATCCAGACAGTGTTCCTGCTTGCCCGCCTATCACACAGGAAGAGGAGGAGGAGGAGGAGGAGGAGGAGAAGGAGGATTGTGTCAGCATGGAGGTGGAGCCTAGCACTCAGCATCAGCAGCAGTCTTCAAGGGATCAATTACAGTCCCAAGGAACCCATAGACTTGTACGTGGCTGGGATGAGGTGGCTGCGGATCATGTCATCCTCAGTGACCCAGAGGACTCCGCACCGAATGCCTCAGCAAACCTACGTTGTATGGCCTCCCTGATCCTGCAAAGCCTGCGGAAGGATCTTCGTATTCGTGCTATCAAGGAGAGGGATCATTACTGGCTGGCAACTCTCCTTGATCCACATTACAGGAATAAGGAACCTTATTCCTGTTACAGGAACCTTCTCTTGCCGGCGCAGAGGGAGCAGAAGATGAAACATCTTCGGGAAGCCTTGCAGAAAGGTCTGTGCAACGCGTTCCCAGAGACTGTGGGGTCACAAAATCCAGTCCCTGGACAACATGTTGCTGAGGTTTCGATCAGTCACAGAAGGAGCGGTGGAGAAGGTGGCCGTCTGACCGATGCGTTCAGACAATTTTTTAGTCCGCAGCCCCAAGGTATGACCGGTTCCAGCAACCATCACCAGCGTCTGTTTTACATGGTGCGGGAATACCTAGGGTCAAGATCAGACTTGGACACCTTTCCCACCGAAAATCCTCTGGCTTACTGGGTCTTGAGGATGGATCACTGGCCAGAGCTTGCACAGTATGCAATTGAGCTACTGGCTTGTCCTGCATCCAGCGTTCTTTCAGAAAGCACATTCAGTGCTGCTGGAGGCTTTGTAACCGATCACAGGGTGCGCCTCTCCACCGACTCGGGTGATCGACTGACCTTCATAAAAATGAATCAGGCTTGGATCACCACCAGCTACCAAGCACCTGATGCTGATGTAACTGAATAATTTTTTTTTAAATGTCAGATCCCTTCAAGACTGCCTATGCTGAAGCTGAGTGACTTTCCTGTTATGCTGAGTGACTATCCTTTTCCTCCTCAATGATCATGCTGATAGCTTGTAAGAACATTTTTGGTTCTGGGCACCGCCACCAGTGGCTAAGGCCCAATTTTTCTGCCCCTGTTTAACAGGGCCATGTAATTAAAATTTTTGAAGCAATACTTTGCAGCGGGCTCATTTCTGTGCTCCAACTAGAGTATCTGTGAGGGGTTGCAGTGTTGTGGCACCAGCACCACCACCACCACCAACAAAGGCCCAATTTGTCTGCCCCTGTTCAACAGGGGCATGTAATTACAACTCTTGATCTATTATTTCACAGCAGGGCCAATTCCTGTGCCCACCAAGAGTAACTGTGAGGGCTTACAGAGTTGTGGCACCAGCACGAGCACCAAAGGCCCAATTTGTCTACCACTGTTCAACAATGGCATGTAATTACAATTCTTGATATAATAGTTCACACAGCAGGACGTTCCAGCGCCCACCAAGTCTAACTGTGAGGGCTTACAATGTTGTGGCAACACCAACACCTAGGGCCCAAATTTCTGCAGAGTATATACGGCAGGCCCCTACTTTCAAACATCCAACTTACAAATGACTCCTACTTGCAAACGGAAGGAGACAACAGGAAGTGAGAGGAAATCTACCCCTAGGAAAGGAAATTCTCTTCTGTAAGAGTTGTCTCCTGTCCACTGATGCTTTTTTACCAATCCTTGTTTCACAAAAAAAACCGAAATTTTCAAAACATAATTTGTCATTGGGATAGAAAGTGAATTGCAATCTTCTGAACAGATGCACATAGACAGCAAAACAAATGTTTACAGGGGTGATAACTAGGGTTGAGCGAACTTTGTTTTTTTTTTGTACCCGGACCCGAACCCAGACATTTTGCTGAAAGTTCGGGTTCGGGTCCGGTGTTCGGGAATGTTACGGTGGGCTGTATTTGTTTTACAACTGTGATTAAGAAGCCATCACAGCCATGCCTACTAATGGCATGGCTGTGATTGGCCAGTGCAGCATGTGACCCAGCATGTGACCCAGCCTCTATATGAGCTAGAGGCACACAGCAGAGCTTGTCACTCTGCTTTAGCTAGGGTAGGGAAAGGCTGCTGCTGATCTGAGGGAGAGATTGAGATAGGACTATCCTGCTTCAGAAATCTACACCAGCACTGCATCTGTCCCTGTGAGATTCTCTGCATTAGACAGTTTAGGGCAGGATTCCTGCTTGTTCTGATAGGGATAGAATTATATAGGAGATGCTCTGCATATTGCACCAGCACTGCATCTGTTCCTGTGAGATACTCTGCATTAGACAGTTTAGGGCAAGGTTCCTGCTTGTTCTGATAGGGATAGAATTATAAAGGAGATACTCTGCATATTGCACCAGCACTGCATAGGTTCCTGTGAGATACTCTGCATCAGACAGTTTAGGGCAAGGTTCCTGCTTGTTCTGATAGGGATAGAATTATATAGGAGATACTCTGCATATTGCACCAGCACTGCATCTGTTCCTGTGAGATACTCTGCATTAGACAGTTTAGGGCAAGGTTCCTGCTTGTTCTGATCGGGATATAATTATATAGGAGATACTCTGCATATTGCACTAGCACTGCATAGGTTCCTGTGAGATACTCTGCATCAGACAGTTTAGGGCATAGTTCCTGCTTGTTTTGATAGGGATAGAATTATATAGGAGATACTCTGCATATTGCACCAGCACTGCAGCTGTTCCTGTGAGATACTCTGCATTAGACAGTTTAGGGCAAGGTTCTGGCTTGTTCTGATAGGGAGAGAATTATGTAGGAGATACTCTGCATATTGCACCAGCACTGCATAGGTTCCTGTGAGATACTCTGCATTAGACAGTTTAGGGCAAGGTTCCTGCTTGTTCTGATAGGGATAGAATTATATAGGAGATAATCTGCATATTGCACCAGCACTGCATCTGTTCCTGTGAGATACTCTGCATCAGACAGTTTAGGGCAAGGTTCCTGCTTGTTCTAATAGGGAGAGAATTATATAGGAGATACTCTGCATGTTGCACCAGCACTGCATCTGTTCCTGTGAGATACTCTGCATTAGACAGTTTAGGGCAAGGTTCCTGCTTGTTCTGATAGGGAGAGAATTATGTAGGAGATACTCTGCATATTGCATCAGCACTGCATAGGTTCCTGTGAGATACTCTGCATTAGACAGTTTAGGGCAAGGTTCCTGCTTGTTCTGATAGGGAAAGAATTGTATAGGTGATACTCTGCATATTGCACCAGCACTTAGTAGGTTCCTGTGAGATACCCTGCATATTACAGCAGCACTGAGTAGGTTCCTGTGAGATACTCTGCATATTACAGCAGCACTGAGTAGGTTCCTGTGAGATACTCTGCATATTACAGCAGCACTGAGTAGGTTCCTGTGAGATACTCTGCATATTACAGCAGCACTGAGTAGGTTCCATTTGCAGCCCCCTAGCCAACCCTAACCCTAACCCTCCTACTCCATATGGACCTCGTCCTCCTAGGTCAAGATTATTATTTTTTTTATATTATTTTAAGTTATTTCCCAAACCACATTTATTTGCAGAGTACTTGCCATGCTCTTCCCGACATTTTGCTGCCATTTGCAGCCCTCTAGCCCTTTCCATTCGTTTTTTAGAGACATTTTAGTAGTCAAAAGTCCGGGTCCCCATTGACTTCAATGGGGTTCGGGGTCAAGTTCGGGTCCCGAACCCGGCCTTTTTTCCGAAGTTCGGCTGAACCCGTAGAACCCGAACATCCAGGTATCCGCTCAACTCTAGTGATAACTAGGGATGCACCGATATATCGGTGGCCGATGCATATCGGGCGAAAACGGCTGTTTTGGCGACATGCCGAAACAGCTTAAAAATTGCCGATATGGGCATCAGGTGCCCGTAAAAAAAGATGGCCTATCTAACTATCTCTCAAACACAGAAACGTTCTCTTCCACCCCCTCAGCATCAGCAGTACAGTACACCCACACACGCCCCCGTCTGTAGTGTTTGGTTCCAGGCGTCACTAGTTCCCAGTCGGAAGGGTATTCGGGTTGCACACCGGTTGTCTTCCTGTACAGCAGCTGTAGGGAGCGTGTTGTGGTGTGGACCGGCGTAGAGAAGCTCGGGGTGACGTCACCGGTCCGGGGCTTCCGCTCAGACGTGTTGCTGCCGGTTGAGGTTTGATGACGGGGAATTTCTGGCAGAGCTCTCACTAGTGAGTAGTGACCGGGGAGGGGGGCTATTCCCCAGACTGAGAACTTCTCTCCTAGAACTGGAAGCTGTGCTCAGTATTATGTGTGTGTTCTTCTCAGGCCCCATAACATCACCTCCTGCACTGGGTACCACACACACACACTCCTCCACATCATCTCTACCACATCATTACAGTCCCAAAGGCTTTTCTTAGGCCTTTTTTACATGGGCGGTCAGGGGTTGACTGAGTCGCCATTTTGTGACCACTTACCGTCAGAGTTCTGTTCGCACGCTTTGTATCACAGCAAATTTAAAGTGACGCGTCACGGTGACAGGCTGTCAAAGATGACAATTCAAGTCAATGGGACTGCGACACTATCAGGCTTTTGGCTCGTGGTGGCGGCTTATTAGTCCTATTAAAAACTGTCATTCAACAAAAAAATAAGCTGGGATTGCCTCCTAAACTCCTGATAGCATGTGCAAAAAGGGATCTGGACCACTTTTCAGTTACAAGTCTGAAATTAGGTTTCCATTTAAGAAGGAGAGAAAAGCCAAGGAGGTGGGTGAGGTGATCGTGGCAGAAGGTAATGCTGGCAGGAGGTAGTGGGGGCATGAGGTGATGGTGGAAAAGGTAATGGTGGCACCGTAACAGGAGGTGGGTGAGGTGATGGTGGCAGAAGGTAATGCTGGCAGGAGGTGATGGTGGCAAGAGCCGATTGTGGCAAGAGCCGATTGTGGCAGGAGGTGGGGGTGGTGGGTGCAGGAGGTGGTGGTGAGAGCAGGAGGTGATGGCGGCAATAGCTGGCAGGAGGTGGTGGTGGTGGGAGCAGGAGGTGATGGCTGCAAGAGCTGGCAGGAGGTGATGGTGGCAGGGGGTGGTGGGGGCAGGAGGTGATTGTGGCAGGAGGTGGGAGTGGTGTTTTAACAAATGTATTATAAAAAAAAAAAAAGAAAAGTCATTTTGGGTTTCGGCCTGACATTTTTTTTTTTTTTCGGTTTCGTTTCCGTTCTGAAATTTCCATTTCGGTGCACCTCTAGTGATAACCCTTCTCTATTTTTCAGAAAAGCTTAAAAATGGATTTTATGGCTGGAGCTACACTTTAAGAAAGTACCAGTTCAAAATTACAAACAGATTCTACTTAACAACAAACCTACAGTGCCTGTCTTGTTTGCACCGCCTGTATAATGCTGTTCAAAGTATATAGGGCCAAAGGGGCTTGTAATGACCTGGGGGGAGTGGGGGGGAAACGCATGCTATTTTTCTCAATGATTTTCATCCATATTGCAGGGACCAGACATTACATTAAAGCCGTAAGCAGTTTTAAATGACTTTTTTCTTATAGTAATCTCATTACACGTGCCACCTCACAGGCATACTATAGACACCCAGCAGGTACGATATTTAAAGGAATTTTTCGTTTTTTTTTTCACTTTAAGCATCATTAAAATCACTGCTCCAGAAAAAACAACTGTTTTTAAAACTTTTTTTTTGCATTGATACATGTTCCCTGGGGCAAGACCCGGGTTCTCAAACCTGTTTTCCGACAATAACTTGCATATTAGGCTTTAAAATTAGCACTTTTGAATTTGAACGTTCGAGTCCCATTGACTTCAATGGGGTTCTAAATGTTCGCGTGAACGTTCCATCCGTTCGAAGGTTCTGGTGTGAACCGAACAGGGGGGTTCGGCTTATCCCTACTAGTCTCATATATAGCTAGATTCAGATAGAGTTAGGCCGGCGTATCAGTAGATACGCCGACCTAACTCGGAATCTGTGCCGACCTAAGTTTAAGTGTATTCTCAAACAGAGATACACTTAAACCTATGTAAGATGCGACGGCTTGTGCCGTCCTATCTTCTTAGGGTGCAATATTTAGGCTGGCCGCTAGGTGGCGCTTCCATTGCGGTCGGCGTAGAATATGTAAATCACTAGATACGCCTATTCACGAACGTACGCCCGGCCGACGCAGTACAGATATGCCGTTTACGTAACGCATTATCAGGCCTAAAGATATTCCATCAAATAGCTGGAATAATAATGTTAAAGTATGGCCACCGTTCCCGCGTCGAAATTCGAAAATTTTACGTCGTTTGCATAAGTTGTCCGTGAATAGAGATTTACGTCATTTACGTCCACGTCAAAACCAATAGGCCCGTGCGGCGTACGTTGCCGCAATGCACACTGGGATATGTAGGTGGACGGCGCATGCGCCGTTCCAAAAAACGGTCAATCACGTCAGGTCAAACCAAATTAACATTAAACACGCCCCCTCAGCCAATTTTGAATAAGGCGCCCTTACGCCCGCCCGCTTTAGGCTACGACGCCGTAACTTAGCAGGCAAGTACTTTGTGAATCATGTACTTGCCTCGCTAACTTACGGCGGCGTAAACACGATACACTACGCCGCCGCAAAGTTAGGACGCCCTTTGTGAATCTACCCCATAGAGAGCGAAGAGGTTACTCACCATAAGAAAATTTTCGTACGACAGAATTCAACGTCAGAAGTGACGTAATGTGTTGACATGTTTTGTATGTGTTTTTTCGTTTCTGAGCAAGCATAGTCTTGCTCTTCAGATTTTTTTGGGGCCGAAAACTGTACCAATGAAAGAAAATCGGACGTTGTGGTCACATCCGACAAATTTTGGAGCCTGTACATCCAGTTTTTGTCTGCCGAAAATTCGGAATTGGCTGTCAAAAGCACCATACTAGCGATCAGAAAAATCGGCAAATCGTTCATCGGATGAAATTTAACTTGCGATTTTCTCTGTGGGAATTTTCCTGCATCGTGCTGTGTAACCTATGCCATCAAATGACATGAATTACTGATGAGGGCAGGCAGGTAGTTTGGGGTGGGTCATATTTAAATTAGGGGGTGCACGAGTTTAGTCAGGCCTAGCGCAGCAAAAAAACTAAATGCACCCTCCTAGGATTAGGTAGATTTAGTTCTTGCTCACTGTGTTCAGTTAGGTGAATTTAGCTTGTCTTACTGTATCCAATATGGCTGCAATTGCAAATTTTAGTTCTAGCTCACTATAATCAGTGCAGGGGCATGTGATTAGTTAGATCTATTCAGTGTTTCAGCTGCTGCTGGTTCGATTGCTTCCTCTGCATTCCAGAGAACAGTAGAACTCTTGAACATAGGTGTGGAGCAATGCAGATAGCAGCATGAATATTTATACAGCCCTGGCCAATCCCAGGGTCTGAAGTCTACTGTGCGTCTGTATAAAAACTGTATAAAAAGTCTGTATAAAAACTTTGAGGTGCAGAGCTTCAGGGTCTTTTTTCTCCTGGAGAGGAACACAGCCTGAAGGGCTCACTGCCGTCCAGGCAGCGCTGCCATGTGCTTGCTGTTGGAGAGGCCTCAGCTGGGTTAGCTGAGGGGCCTGCATGCTGAAGCTACAGAGAGCTGACTAAGGCTGGGTTCACACTTGTCCTACAACGGTCCTACATTGGGAGCTCATGTAGCATGACGTGTGAAAATCAATGTTTCCCTATGAGAGCTGTCTTAACTGGTCCGACACAAGTCGGTCCGACTTTGAAACTACTCCCTGTACTACTTTGGTCCTACTTTGATCCTACATCAGCCCATTGAATATCATTAAAGTAGGATCAAAGTAGGAGCCTTGTCCTAACCATCCGACTTTTGACATCCGACTTGTGATTACAGCAGCAGTAAAAGGAATTTATCTCACTCTGGGATTGTTTTGATTGGTCAAAGAACAAGTCAGAGAACAAGTCAGACTATCACAAAGTCGGATCAAAGTAGTATCCTGTTCATGAAAGTAGGATGGATGTAGGACCAATGTAGGATCAATGTAGGACCAATGTAGGATCAGTGTAGGACCAATGTAGCAGAGCAAAGTAGGATCAAAGTAGTGTAGTAATGTGAACCCAGCCTCAGGCTATGTTCACACTACTACACTACTTTCATCCTACTTTGCTCTGCTACATTGGTCCTACATTTATCCTACATTGGTCCTACATCCATCCTACTTTCATGAACAGGATACTACTTTGGTCCGACTTCAATGATATTCAATGGGCCTGAAGTAGGATCAATGTAGGACCAAAAGTAGTACAGGGAGCATTTTCAAAGTCGGACCGACTTGTGTAGGACGCTACAAGACGCTCTCATAGGGAAACATTGAACACAGAGCAAAGTAGGATGAAAGTAGTGTAGTAGTGTGAACCCAGCCTGGGGGGAAGTCTTCTAAAGATTTAGTCTTGTATCACAGGAGACTGCTGTGGGAGATCTAGGAGACGTTTGGGCTGCTGTCACTCCTCTTGTGCTATAGAGTCTATGCATGTATTTAAAGGGGACATTGGCTGGTGTCCTACAGAGCTCAGTCTATCTGATTATTTGTGAAGGTACTCTTCTCTGATTGCTGTAATAAAGAAGCTTTTGTGTTTTTGCCTGCTTCTACTACAAAGCCAAGTCCACAGTTTGCTTTTGCATGGACTTTTGCTTTAGCTCTACAGAAGGACACTTACTGTCCTCATTTTGTACATACTGTAGTTATTTTTGGAGTATCCCACTAAATTACCTCAACCCTATCACAGTAAACAAAAAAAATAAAAATAAACACACCTAGACTTGTTATCGTGCCGAAAAGTGACTGTGATTGTGTGTCTGGCTGTGAGGCAATTACTGGCAAAAGGAATCCAGGCAATTCCCATAAGCTCATTTTGGGGTAGCGCTTCCAAAAAAAATCTGTTAGGGGAATATGTGGGAAGGGAGAGGTGAGCCCAGAGTTGGGCTTTAAGATTACCTATGTCTTTCTGTTCTCTATTTCTCTTTACCCCCACCCACTCATATCTATTTATTTCAATCTCCATAACAATATTGTCTCCTGCAGGCCTTTGGACAACTGCCTCGATTTCAACGTGATGACTTTGTTCTGTATCAGAGCAATTCCATCCTGAGGTATCTGGGACATGAATTTGGTGAGGCTTCTGATATTTTATCTTTTAATATTTTATTACATTCAAAGCTTTTGACAAAAATAGGTTTTTAACACCAACAATGTGTACACATGGGATGGTTTTAGAAAAAAGGTTAATGGCAAAGACATGACATTATAGATGTTCTCTTTCACCAGCTAAGCTCCAAGGTTGTTTTTTAGTTTTAGCTATTGGCTGATTAATTTGTGAGGAACACAAATAAGGGTTTCTTTTGGTGGTATTGTCTCTGAATGTTCTGTCTCTAGGGCAGGCAGCTAAACCTTCTTATCCCATAAACTTCAGATACCATATTTCTTTGATCTCCGTTTATTAGAACAAGCTAGGTGAAACTACAAAATAACAGAATGAGACCTCAATCAGTACAATATTGCATACAATACAGCATACATAGTAGAAACAACGATATACAATATGTGATAGTAAAACACTTTTTAAGTTCTCTAAGGGGTGATGGCGACAGATTGAGCAATACATGTCCTGCTCCCTGCAGTGTCTTCTCAGAGCATGGTGGCTGTTTTCACTTCCTGTGAAGATTCTACCCAGAATACCTTTGTTATGTCTCCAGGATACCTTTCAGGTTCAAAAAGGACAATTTACTGTGTGTACAATGTATTATTGCATTAGTAAGCAGAATTGTGTTTGTCTCAGGTTAGCTGTTACGCTTGCACCATCTACTGGCCAAACATTAATATAGTTGTAAATATTCTTATCTAGCTTTTATAGGATGTGACATCAAAATCGTCATATCCTCTTTAGCCAGGAAGTGAAGGTCTTTTAGTATCTCCATGTTTAAGATTAAGGCAGCAAGGCCTGCATGCAATCTGTCCCCATCCATGGCATCGGAGGTAAGCAATCTCCTTCTTCTTCCTCCACAGGCTTTTAGGGAGGTAGTTAGCCATCTCTGATAATGTTTATATGATGTGTTTATTATCGTATATTAATGTTATACCATTCTTGTTATTTCAATTTTTACTGCATATCACGTGTGTCATCCACATGTATATTGAAATCTGCAACGTGCCAATAAAGACACAAGATAAGAAACAGCAGTCTATTATTGTGTGCGCAGAGAAAGGTCATCTGCCTAAATAGCTACCCATAGACTCCGGGAGTACAGGAAGCGAGTCCAGGACAGTAAAACTCTGAGCCAGTAAAACTCCGTCCAGTAACACTACGGATAGTGCAGAGGGGAAGAGGTTTAGCCGCACGGAAGAGCTACAGTCTGCAACCAACTATACAGCCACTTCCATACAGCCAAGCAGCATACAGAGACTGCAGCCTTATATGCTTACTGCTCCCACAGGCCGCTACTCAGTCAAACAGCCATGTCACGCAGTAGCTCATCCTCGCTCAAAACCAGATCACAAGTTTACGGTTCCGAAGTGGCAAAGACCCAAGCAGCCTTTGCTGAGCAAGAAATGCAGATTAAAAAGGAGAAAGTGAGGCTAAAGACAGAGAAAGTGCAGCAACAGGCACAGCAAGAGGCACAGAAAGTGCAGCAACAGGCACAGTTAGAGGCCGAGGAAGCCCTCCTAGATGTCGCTCTGGAGAAGCTCACTGCAGAAAAAGAAGCTGCAACCGCCATAGCTAAAGCAGAAGCCCTGGAAGCAGCCGTGAGCCTCAGTGGTGAACGCAGCAATGTGCTTGGCTCAGAACAAGGAGAGCCAAATCCCTCGCAAGGCACGTCAGAGTACTTGCACCAACACTTCAAATCAACCTATGAGACCTCTCCTCTACAGGGAATAGACGGTTTCCTAGAAGAAACAAACCAAACACAGCAGGTAACAGAGCATGAGAGCAACCAACCTCCTCAGAGCTGCAAGCAGCAGAACACTGGTCAGCACATCACAGATCAAGCCTATGTCTCTGCACGCCACGACCCTCAACCTCCAAACCAACATTAGGATAACCCCTTTACTGCACAACGGTACGAGACAAGAAGGCCCAAAGCAGAAGCTTCTGACAGGTATGGTTGCACACCACACTCCCACTACAGTAGTACATCGCCAACATGCTCTGAAACCAACCAAGTTATAACAGACTTTGCCAAGTTCCTCGCCAGTCGCGATCTAATCATAAAGGGACTTGTAAAGTTCAACGATCGGCCAGAAAATTACAGAGCCTGGCGGTCGTCCTTTCAAAACACCATAAAAGGTCTAAACCTGTCTCATGACATTGAAATAAACCTCCTAGTCCAATGGCTTGGGAAAGACTCTGCCGAACATGCCAGTAGAATCAGGAACATTAACATAAAACAACCAGAATACCTAGCAAAGGTTATCACAAACTACGAGAATTAGCCGACTTGCTAGAAGAATTACTTCTTGCTTCTTGCTAAAGAGCCTCCCTGGATGCAGCCAGAGGGATTAAACCTTTGATTCTGAAGTTTCCTTACGACCTACAACAAAGGTGGGTCACATATGGTTCTAAACACAAGGAAAGGTTCCAGGTACCATTTCTACCATTCAATGTTTTTGTAGACGAGGGGCCAGATCCTCAGCCAGCGGTGCAAATTTAGTTTGTCCTAACTTATGTCATTTAAGTTACGTTGCCCTAAGTTGGTGTCGTAAGTGCCGTATCCACAGCGCATTTGCGTCTAAATTTGCGCCAGCGTAACTTAAATTCAGAGGCGTAAGGCGGGGTTTTTGCAAGTGGGAAGGAAGTGGGCGTGCTTCATTGTAATGAGCCGTGACCCCATGCAAATGAGGCGCCGGCCGTACTGCGCATGCGCGCACGAATCGGGACCTCACTGGGCATGTGCAGAACTGGTCTCGGCGCAATCAGTGAGATAGGTAAAAGGCCAAGTGTACTTAGTTTGAGGATCGCCCTGTGTGTAAAAAGCACCACACACACACACTTCCCTTGCAAAAGTATATCCCATTGTTCCCCTTCCATGAGCAATTTGCTTCTGCTCTGTTTGTTTGTGTGTTGGTAAGTTGTGTTTGTGAGAAAAGTGTTTGAGGAGTTGGAGAGTCTAGTTGTTGTTTGTTTTTGAGAAGTGTCTTTATTTAATTTGTTTGTTAGTGTTTTTGCTGATTGTTTTTTGGTGTTTGTTTTTTGTTTGTTTGTTGGTGCGTGTTTGTTTGTTTTTTAATTACTATTAGCTGTGTCCTTGTGTGTTTAGATTTTGGTTAGTTTTTTGTGGTATATATTTTTGTCAGGTTTTTGGGTGTGTATTGTAGATTGTTTGTCGGGTGTGTTTGTTGTTGCTGGGTGGTGTATGTGATGCCCCCCAAACGCAGGAAGCTTAATTTCACCCTGAGAGAGAAGCAAATTCTTGCTCGGGGCATTGTGAAATATGGGCGATTTCTGCATGGCCCTGAGAGCCAGAACACCACCCCGGCCAGGAGGAGGCAGCTTATTAAAAAAATCACCGACCAGATCAATGCGGCGGGGGGGGGGGAGACCAGGACCCCCGCTGGCATACAGAAAAAAAAAATGATCTGAGGAGCGTCGTCCGGAATAAGATGGCAAGGATCGACGCCCATACCAGGGGCACTGGAGGAGGGGGACCCTGCCCAGTCAGACTGACGGAGGAGGAATGGGCAGTGGCCCAGTGTTTCCACCCACAGCAGGTGGTGGGCCTGCCTGGCTATACGTCAGATGTTCCTAGGAGGACAGGTAGGTTTTTTTGTTTATTCTCTGTTGATTAGCATGTGTGGGTGGGGGAAGGGAAGATGTGCCAAGTGTGTGGTTCCTCAAACATGTGATTGTTTTGTGTCCTCCACAGATGGCCAGGAGGTTGCAGGCCAGGAGGTTACACACCAGGAGGTTGCACGCCAGGAGGTTGCAGGCCAGGAGGTTGCAGGCCCATCGGGCCAGGCTGCAGCACCACCCCCAAGACAGGCTGATGATGAGTCCCAAGAAGGGCAGGATTCCCCAGGGGAGGGGATTGGCCAAACCTCCACTCATGAGGAGGTTGAGGGGGAGGAGGTTGAGGGGGAGGAGGATGAGTGGGAGGAGGATGATGAGGGGGAGGAGGAGGAAAATATGCAGATTGGCCGGGAAGTCCTCCTGGCCACTGATATGATGACCTTTGAGTCTTCCCCTGAGGCTACCCCTGAGGCTGGCACCAGTCAGGCCACCATCAGGGGTAGCCCCTCCCACTTCTCCCCCAACAGGCCTCCAGTCACCAGGGTCACTCTCTCCCCCCCTGGGCCCGCAAGACTCAGCGGCAGCCAGGGGGCCAACCCAGGAGACCGTGGCTGTGGGCGAGCGTCTGTCGGCCAGTGTGGTGAAGGACAATGCCCGGCAGACCCGCACTCTTGGGAAAATACTTGAAAAAATTACGCAGATGGAGCACAGCCAGGGTGAAATGATGGAGGCACTCGGTGATGTGGCCACCAACTCAACGGCGGTCATTACATGTTTGAACGACATACAGACCGCCACAACACGCGTGGCCCATGAGCTGAGTGCCCTGACCCAGGCTGTGCAGGACAATACTAGGTCTGGCCAGGCCAATGCGGCTGCCCTCACTGCCTGTCTCACTCGCATTGCAGGGGCCATGGAGGGCAGGCCAGCAGGGGCGGCTCCTCCTTCCCCAGCTCACCCCCCCCAGGAGGCTCCTCCTTCCCCATCTCACCCCCCCAGGAGGCTCCTCCTTCCCCAGCTCACCCCCCCCCCCAATGGACATCCTCCGCGACGGCGTGGCCGTGGCCGTGGCCGTGCCCGTGCCCCTGCCCGTGCCCCTGCCCGTGCCCCTGCCCGTGCCCCTGCCCGTGCCCCTGCCCAGCCAAGGCGTAGCAATCGCCACCGCTAATTAATTTGCTGGGATACTTTTGTTTTTTTGTTTATGCATTTTTTTTTTTATTATTTAATTTGGTCTTCTGTACTTATGATTTGATTTATGTGTGTGAATGATGTGTGAATGTGGGGGGGTGGCATTCCTGAGAAATTAAGGGTGTCACCCTCAGTTTTGGTGGAGTAGGGATCCCCAGGACCAGGGAGAAGAGCAATCCCAGGTTCCTGAATGGTGTATGAATGCACAGTGACATAATTGGAGCCGTGGCGTGGCGTTACTGCTCCCAAGTCCCAAAGGGGGGGGGGGACTTGGATCTAATCCAATTCGATGTGCATGTGATGTGTCTGTGCTAGGAACCACAGTGGTGTGCATTCATGCATTATCATTGTGACTTTATTGATGTGCATTTACAGGGAAAAGATACATTCTTATTGTGACATTAATCATGTACGTTTACTGGGAAAAAATTCCTTCTGCAAAGCGTCTCCTGGCTGCTGTGCCCTCAGCAGACCGGGTAGAGTTGGTTGGGGGGGTATTGCCTGGGTCAGGGGTCAGGTCATCACATAAGTCAATATGCAGTCCCCTTCTGAGGGCAAAGTTGTGGAGTATACAACATGCCCCAATTATTTGGCACACAAAGTCAGGGGAATACAGCAGTGTACCCCCAGACTTATCCAGGCATCTGAAGCGGGACTTCATAAGCCCAAATGTACGTTCAACCACTCCCCGGGTACGTATGTGTGCCTGGTTGTAGCGTTGCTCTCCTGGGGTTTGGGGGTTTCTGAATGGGGTCATCAGGTGGGGTCCCAAGGCATATCCTGAGTCACCTGTAAGGAAAAAGACAGGAGGATATTAGTCATGCATGTGCCCCTTGTGATGTCAGCATCATGGGGGGGACATACCTGACACACATGTCACTCACCAATCAGCCAGCTGTCTCCATACATGTTCTGGTCCAAATCTCTGGAGATCTGGGTCTGCCGGTAAATATAACTATCATGGCAGGATCCCGGAAATTTAGCACAGACGTGCCAGATGAGGCCATGGGCATCTACGATCACTTGCACATTTATGGAATGCCAGCCTTTACGATTCCGGAACATGTGCTCAGTATCATGGGGTGGTTGTAGTGCCACATGGGTACAATCAATGGCCCCGATGGTGCGTGGAAATCTGGCAATGTGATAAAAGTCTGTCATGGTCTTTAAACGCTGATCCTCCTGGGTGGGTTTTTGAAACTGATTTCCCATGCGCCGCAGGATTGCAGGGACCACTTGGTGCACACACCTGCTGATGGAGGATTGTGCCATCCCAGCCACGCCTCCACTTGTGCGTTGGAATGAGCCAGTGGCAAGAAAATGCAAAGTTGCCAGTACTTTGGTGAGTGGCTGCAGTGCATGGGAGCGTTGTGTTGGGCTGGTAAGATCATCCTGAAGTATTGTTGTTAATTCCAGGATGGCCTCACGGGTAAATCTGTAGTTGCGGAATACTTCAGAAGCAGGCATGCCAAACAAATCTTGGCGTGGGCGGTATACCCTCTCCTGTGCCCTCCTCCTCCTCCTCTGTGCCCTCCTCCTTCTTTGTGCCTCTATAGACACTAATGCAGCTAGGATCATTGATGGTCCTGGCATTTTGGCAGACAGATTTTAGTCCTGAAAGTGTGTGTGTGCTGAGCTCTTCAGCAATGGTGTTGCTTCAGCAGACATTCAGACGGCATGTGTAAAATTAGGGCTGCTTTTATAAAGTGTAAATTCCCACCGGGAAACTAACAGGTGCGCACAGGGCGTAATCTACGGCGCACACACTTAATTCTGTGGATCGCCCTATCTCCCTCATTTGCATCTTTGCCTATCAAATAAAGCGGTGTGCCTAGCGTAATTTGCGCCCGAGAATGCGCCGGTGTAATTATTTTAGGTAGGACGGAAAAGCCGGAATTTCAGGCGCTTCTCGTTTTGAGGATCGGGCGCAAAGATACACGCCGTGTAAAATTAGAAAAATCGAGTTAAGTCGGCGTATCTCTTTTGTGGATCTGGCCCATTGTTTCAAAGCAAGCCAAGTTCTTGAATGATCCCAGCTTTGACTTTATACTGCCATCAGCCACGCCCCCTAGCTTTAAACAGCATAGGATGCCAGTGACAGTGAACAAGTCTCATGTTTCCTCTACAGATTTCTCCTATAGGTCTTCCAACATCGTTCACCCAGAGGACAAAGTCGGAGACCCTAGCAAGCAATGCCCTCCACACAGGAAACCGCACCCTCTACTAAAATGCAGGACCTTCAGGGAGAAGTCTCTGGAAGATCGCAAAGCTTTCCTAAGAGAGAACCGCATATGATTCAGGTGCTGCTCATCCATATCACACTTTGCCAAGGACTGTAAGGTTAGTGTATCATGCACAGAGTGTGACAAATCAGACCACAACTCAGCACTACATCCAGGCCCTGCTCCTTGGACCACCCAGCGAGCTAGCGATACCAACGAGCATGGCGGGGAGCACAGTTTACTGAAGTATGCAAAGATCCTGCAGACGGAAGGTCTTGTTCAAAGATCTGTCTTATTAGAGCTTATCCAATGGGTCAAAGAAACAAAGCTGTCAAGATGTATGCACTCTTAGATGACCAAAGCAACCACTCTATGGCTAGATCCACATTCTTTGACACCTTCGGTGTTAGGGGTCCAAGCTCCCCTTACTCTCTAAAGACTTGTGCGGGTACTGTTAAGGCGGCGGGGAGAAGAGCCACCGCCTTCTGTGTAGAGTCCATAGATGGCCAGACTCGTCTACCTTTACCCACCATAATAGAGTGCAACCAGATTCCAGATAACCGGTCAGAAATCCCTACACCTGACGCAGCAATTCACCAATCTCATCTAAAACGCATGGCCCACCTTTTACCAGAATATGACGAGCAGGCTCAGTTAATGCTGCTCCTGGGAAGAGACATTTTGCAGGTTCATAAAGTAAGGGAACAGATTAATGGTCCCTGCAATGCTCCCTTTGCCCAAAGACTTGACCTGGGGTGGGTCATCGTAGGGCACGTCTGCCTAAAGTCTGTGCACAGAACCGCCACGGTCAGTAGCATGTTCACTAACGTACTTGACAAAGGACGCTCTTCCTCCTTGCAACCATGTCATAACAGCTTCATCACAAAGAAACTTCCAGGTAGTACTCACATACCTTGCTCCTCTGTAGACCCAGACACAGATGACCACGCTTGTGACAGTGACCCAGACCACCTAGGATGTACAGCCTTTCATAGAACAAAGGAAGATCAGCAGGTAGCAATGTCCTTTGAAGATAGACTTTTCTTGCAAATAATGGAAAAGGAGACAGCCAAGGAAGAGTCAAACAATTGGGTTGCACCTCTCCCATTTAGACCCCATAGACCGCGTCTACCTAACAACAAGGAACAAGTCCTTAAACGCTTTGCCTCTCTTAAACGTAATTTCGAGAGGAAACCAGACATGAGAGATCACTTCTTTACCTTCATGGGTAAGATATTTGAGAATAATCACGAAGAGTTAGCTCCTGCCCTTAAAGACAACGAGGAGCGCTGGTACTTGCCTATATTTGGAGTTTACCACCCCAAGAAACCAGGTCAGATTAGAGTGGTGTTTGACTCTAGCTCTAGAGAAGAAGGCGTGTCGTTAAATGACGTTCTCCTCTCAGGACCGGATCTGAACAACAGACTAATTGGGGTGCTCCTCCATTTCCGCAAAGACTCTGTTGCATTCATGGCGGACATCCAGCAGATGTTCCACTGTTTTCTCGTTAAAAAGGAATACAGGAACTTTTTGAGATTTTTCTGGTTTAAAGATAACAACCCTTCCAAAGAAATCATAGAGTATCGCATGAAGGTCCACATATTTGGGAACGGCCCTTCCCCCGCAGTTGCCATTTACGGGCTTAGACGCTCGGCTCGCGAAGGCGAATCCATCTACAGGCCTGATGTGAAAAGGACTTTTATGTAGATGATTGCTTAAAATCCCTACCCACCGCTGAAGCAGCTATCAGTCTACTCAGGAGGGCGCAGGAGATACTACCCTGTTCTAACTTGAAGCTCCACAAGATCGCCTCTAACAGCGTAGAACTGATGAAAGCCTTCCCCTCCCAAGACCACTCTGGTGAGTTCAGAGACTTAGACTTAGGTTCTGACTCTCTGCCAACGCAACATAGCCTTGGACTACTCTGGGACTTAAGGTCAGACACCTTCACCTTCCAGGTTAGTCGGGAAGAAAAGCCCTTTACACGCAGAGGCGTTCTGTCATCCATAAACTGTCTGTATGACCCTCTTGGGTTTGTAGCTCCAGTCACCATTGAGGGTAAAGCACTTCTCAAGAGACAGTCAACTGGGATGATCCACTTCCCCCCGAGAAAAGAGATCAGTGGACAGAGTGGAAAAATTCCTTGTCAACCCTGTCTAACTTAAAGGTCCCTCGACCATATGCTCCTGTACAGTCTACAGAAGTCCAAGACCAAAGACTTTGTGTTTTCTGTGATGCTTCTTTCAAAGCAATCGCTGCTGTAGCTTACCTCAATATCAGGGACAAGAAAGGACAGTGCCATATAGGTTTTGTCATGGGAAAAGCAAAACTTGCCCCACTCCCAGAACACACAATACCTAGGCTAGAACTTTATGCCGCAGTGCTAGCCGTGGAGTTAACCGACACTATCACTAGAGAGATGAACCTAGAAATCAAAGACACTGAGGCCCCGTACACACGTCCGAGGAACTCGACGTGCCAAACACATCGAGTTCCTCGTCGAGTTCAGTGTGGGAGCCGCCGAGATCTCGGCGGGCCAACTTTCCTCATTGAACAACGAGGAAATAGAGAACATGTTCTCTATTCGGCCCGACAAGTTCCTCGTCGGCTTCCTCGCTGAAAAGTGTACACACGACCGAGTTTCTCGGCAGAATCCAGCTCCGATCGAGTTTCTGGCTGAATTCTGCCGAGAAACTCGGTCGTGTGTATGGGGCCTGAGTTCTACACTGACAGTAAAGTAGTCCTGGGGTACATCTACAACGAAACCAAACGCTTCTACGTATATGTCAGTAATCGAGTGTTGAGGATTAGAAGATCCACACAACTAAACACAATCCTGCAGACCAAGCGACCAGGGCTGTCCCAGCCAACTGTCTTAAGGACACAACATGGTTTACAGGCCCTGCATTCCTGTACAATTCAGAACAGAACACTTCTGAATCATAGACTTTTAGCTTGATAGATGCAGTCAAGGATGCAGAAGTTCGTCCACAAGTGTCTGCATAAGTCACGGTGGCTTCACAAAACCGACTCAAATCTCATCTGTTCTTTAGGTTTTCTACATGGAAATCACTCATTAGAGCTATTACTTCCTTGTCCCACATAGCCCGTTCCTTTCGGAAAAAGACTAATTGCAAGGGCTGGCACCGCTGTGAAAATACCTACTCAGTAACTGACCTAGAGCAATCAAAACATCTGATCATCTACACTGTGCAACAAGAGACCTTTGCTAGAGAAATTGACTGTATTCGCAACAAAGAAACAATCCCTGAAGACAGTGTCCTAAGGAAACTCGATCCATTCCTCAACAGCAGTGACCTGTTGAGAATAGGAGGTCGCCTTAAAGAAGCTACCTTGGAGCACCACGAGAAGCATCCTCTCATTCTCCCAGCTCAGCACCATGTCACTGCCCTGCTTGTACAGCACTACAGTCAAGTCAAACACCAAGACCGGCTATTGACTAAAGGAGCTTTGAGGACTGCTGGACTCTGGATAATAGGAGCAACAAGATGTGTGAGCAAGTGTATCTTCAATTGTGTCACCTGTCACAAACTCCGGGGACTCAATACAATCCCAAAAGATGGCTGACCTTCCATCTGACAGACTCAACTCAGACCCTCCCTTCACAAGTGTGGGCCTTGACGTATTTCAGTCCTTGGTCCACTACTACTCGCCAAACCAGAGGAGGTCACGCCAGCAGCAAACACTGGGCAGTTATATTTACTTGTATGACTGTTCGAGCTGTTCACATAGAGTTGATTGAATCAATGGACACTTCCAGCTTTATCAACGCTCTCAGGCGCTTCATTGCCATTAAAGGTCCTGTTAAGCACATCCGCTCTGATAGGGGCACCAACTTTGTTGGAGCGGTCAAGGAACTTCAAATCCTTTCCAATCTAGACAACAACGTAGAAAGGTATCTCAACCAACAGGGATGTACCTGGACATTTAACCCTCCTCACTCTTCTCATATGGGTGGTGTGTGGGAAAGAATGATAGGCATAGCCCGCAAGATCTTGGACTCCATTTTCCTTCAAATAGGGAATGCCATACTCACGCATAAGTGCCTGTCCACCCTTATGGCTGAAGTCTCAGCCATCATAAATGCTAGACCTCTGGTCCCACTTACCAACGATCCAGAGGAACCCATGCTGCTGACACCTGCAACTCTAATCACTCAAAAAAACAATACGGTCAGTGCTCCAAATGGAGAGTTTACAGATAAAGACCTTTTCAGACGTCAATGGAGACAGGTGCAATGCCTAGCCAACACCTTCTGGGACAGATGGAGGAGATATTACATCCAAACCCTACCACTTAGGAATAAATGGCAAGTTAACAAACCAGACCTGAAGTAAGGAGATGTGGTGCTCGTTAAAGACTGTCAAGCACACAGGAATGACTGGCCTTTGGGACTTATCACACAGACATTTCCAAGCAAAGATGGACATGTCAGAAAGGTCGAAGTTAAGACTTCCAAACAGGGTGAAGTAAAGTAATTTTTTAGACCCATATCGGATTTGATTTTACTTGTGTCTAATGACGCTGGTAGTGGCGTTGGTTAACGCCAGACGGGGAGTGTTATGTCTCCAGGATACCTTTCAGGTTCAAAAAGGACAATTCACTGTGTGTACAATGTATTATTGCATTAGTAAGCAGAATTGTGTTTGTCTCAGGTTAGCTGTTACGCTTGCGCCATCTACTGGCCAAACATTAATATAGTTGTAAATATTCTTATCTAGCTTTTATAGGATGTGACATCAAAATTGTCATATCCTCTTTAGCCAGGAAGTGAAGGTCTTTTAATATCTCCATGTTTAAGATCAAGGCAGCAAGGCCTGCATGCAATCTTTCCCCATCCATGGCATCGGAGGTAAGCAATCTCCTTCTTCTTCATCCACAGGCTTTTAGGGAGGTGGTTATCCATCTCTGATAATGTTTATATGATGTGTTTATTATCGTATAGTAATGTTATACCATTCTTGTTATTTCTAGTTTTACCGCATATAACGTGTGTCATCCACATCTATATTGAAATCTGCAACTTGCCAATAAAGACACAAGATAAGAAACAGCAGTCTATTATTGTGTGCGCAGAGAAAGGTCATCTGCCTAGATAGCTACCCATAGACTCCGGAAGTACGGGAAGCGAGTCCAGGACAACCTTGCTTGCTAACTACTTCATGGGCTACACACACACAATGCATGAAATAATAAACTGAACTGAAGCAATACCAAAAAAGAACACTAGATGGAGCCTGTACGCCAAATGATTGTCTTGTGTAAATGAATTACACATCTAGCATGTAATTTTATCAACACAGATACAGGTAATCAGAATAGAAGTCTGGTGGACAGAACACCGAAGACTTAGTTCATTTTCTATGAATTAGAAAACAAAACTTTTTTTCTACCATCATGTTTGCTTCAGCGACATGTGTAAACAATAGCTACAGTGGGGTAGATTCAGGTAGGGCTGCGCACTGTTGCTTTAACGTTTTAACGCTACGCCTCCGTAAATTACTTGCGCTACGCTTCATTCACGAAGCAGTAGCTCCGTAATTTGCGCGGGCGCTCCGTAAAACTGCCCGGCGTAAGCGTGCGTAATTCAAATGATCCCGTAGGGGGCATGGATCATTTAAATTAGGCGCGTTCCCGCGCTGAATCTAGTGCGCATGCTCCGTCGGGAAACTTTCCCGACGTGCATTGCGGTAAATGACGTCGCAAGGATGTCATTTGCTTCAACGTGAACGTAAATGGCATCCAGCGCCATTCACGATTCACTTACGCAAACAACGTAATTTTTAAAAATCGCGACGCGGGAACGACGGGTATACTTAGCATTGGCTGCCCCTGCTAATAGCATGAGCAGCCTTACGCAGAAACCGACGAACGCAAACGGCGTAAAATGCGAACGCAGGGCGCACGTACGGTCGTGAATCGGCGTGAGTATGCAATTTGCATACTCTACGCTGACCACTACGGGAACGCCACCTAGCGGCCACCGTAAGAATGCAGCCTACGATACGACGGCATAAGAGCCTTATGCCAGTCATATCTTAGGCTGCAGTCGGCGTATCGAGCTTTCTGAATACAGAAAAGTCGATACGCCGGCGCAACTAAGCAATTAACATTATCTATGGATACGCAGACGCAATTGCTTACTGAATCTACCCCAGTGTCTCACAAAAGTGAGTATACCCCTCACATTTTTGTAAATATTTTATTATATATTTTCTGTGACAACACTGAAGAAATGCCACTTTGCTACAATGTAAAGTAGTGAGTGTACAGGTTGTATAACAGTGTAAATTTGCTGTCCCCTCAAAACAACTCAACACCCAGTCATTAATGTCTAAACCACTGGCAACAAAAGTGAGTACATCCCTAAGTGAAAATTTTCAAATTGGCCCAATTAGCCATTTTTCCTCCCCGGTATCATGTAACTCAGTGTTACAAGGTCTCATGTGTGAATGGGGAGCAGGTGTGTTAAATTTAGTGTTATCGCTCCCACTCTCTCATATTGGTCACTGGAAGTTTAACATGGCACCTCATGGCAAACAACTCTCTGAAGATCTGAAAAAAAAAAAGAATTGTTGCTCTAAAATGGCCTAGGCTATAAGACGTTTCCCAAGACCCTAAAACTAAGCTGCAGCAAGGTGGCCAAGACCATACAGCGGTTTAACAGGACAGGTTCCACTCAGAACAGGATGAAAAGCAGTGAAAAAATAGCGCAACCCCAAAATTTATATGAATATATGGTGATTAAAAAACAAAACACACAAAGGTGAACAGAAGTTTGAAAAAAACTAAAAATAAAAAATAAATTCTACAATAGAATTGCTAATATCCATCAAGAGATTATAGCAATCTCAAATACTGATAGCTGGAGACATTAAAGTCCACCAAAACAGATGAAAAATAGCTGGCTTCACAGATGATATAATTGGATCTTCCAGGGCATACATGTACATCCGCATGCAGAGACACAAGATAATATTCGGGCAAGTTGGCCCCTTACCATGAAAGATGGATCTCTGTTAGGAGATCATACAGGCAAATAGTGCAGATTCCATGGATCACAGGAGTGCAGGAGAGGTGGATCTGTCCAATTTAGTTCACAGGAACACTGATGATCAACTCAACTCCACTCGTTCACAGCTCTCCCAGAGATGGCATAATTAGCAGGTGTAATTGGAGGAAAAAAGAGGCTTCATAGTGCATTACGTTTGATAAAGTTCATAAAAACCTCTTTATTAAAAGTTGCTGCAGTGGACATCAGCGTTTAAAATTCACATAATCCATATGCAAAGCGGTTGGTTAAAAAGAAAGAAACCAATATCTGTCTGAGACATATAATCCTTTCAGCAGTCAGTGAATTACCAATCTGCTGAGTGATGGCTGTGTCTGATACTGGGGCTCCGACCGACGCAGCGTTTCACCTGATAAGGTTTCAACTGGGAAAGGAGGCAGTGCCAAATCTAATGCCCCGTACACACCATCATTTTATGTGATGAAAAAAAAATGGCGTTTTTAAAAACGTCACTTTAATTGACCGTGTGTGGGGGAAAACGTCGTTTTATGTCTTCTAAAAAACGACCAAAAAAAATTGAAGCATGCTTCAATTTTATGTGTCGTTTTTCAAAACGTCAACTTTTACTTCACAGAAATTGACCGTGTGTAGCAAAAACGTCGTTTAAAACAAAGTTTTTTCACCCGCGCATGCCCAGAAGCTACTTATGAAGCAAGCTTCAATGGAAAAACGTGGTGAGCGTAACCTCGCTTTGCTAGAACATTGTGAGAAAAACGATGGTGTGTAGGCAACTTCGTCTTTGAAAATTGAAGTTTCAAAAACGTCATTTTTTACTTCACAGAAAATGTCGTTTTTTTTCATCACATAAAGTGATGGTGTGTACGGGGCATCACTCTTTATATATATAATATTTGTTTAATTTTTTTCATGTTATGTTGTTTGCATGAGATCATATATATTTATATGTTTAATTACTGATTGTGTTAAGAGGGAATCTGTGGGATTTATCCCCATTAACCTTTTCACTATTAGTTTTTCTTTTTCACATTTGCTAAATTGCAAACCATTTAGGGAAGCTCAAGTTCACTATTGCTTTACATACATCCACTCAGAACAGGCCTCACCATGGTCGACCAAAGAAGTTGAGTGCACGTGCTCAGCGCCATATCCAGAGGTTGTCTAGGGGAAATAGACGTATGAGCACTGCCAGCATTGCTACAGAGGTTAAACGGGTGGGGTCAGCCTGTCAGTGCTCAGACCATACGCCGCACACTGCATCAAATTGGTCTGCATGGCTGTCATCCCAGAAGGAAGCCTCTTCTAAAGATGATGCACAAGAAAGCCCGCAAACAGTTTGCTGAAAATAAGCAGACTAATAGGTAGATTCAGCTACGTTGGCGTAACTTTGCGGTGGCGTAGCTTAAGGACGTGTCCGGTGAGTCTGTACAGACGACCGAACACGTCCGACGGACAGGTTTCCAGCGGATAGATTTCTTAGCATGCTAAGAAATTTTTATCCGCTTGAAAAACGGTCGGCTGGACAAATGTCCACCGAAAAATGTCCGCTAGGCCGTACACACGATCGGATTTGTCTGCTGGAACTGATCCGCGGATAAATCCCAGCGGACAGATCCGGTCGTGTGTACGGGGCCTTACTAAATCTACCTATAAGGACATGGATTACTGCAACCATGTCCTGTGGTCTGATGATGAGACCAAGATAAACCTATTTGGTTCAGATGGTGTCAAGCATGTATGGCGGCAACCACACAAGTAGGTAGATTCAGGTACGGCTGTGCAATCTTAAGACGGCGTAGCCTAGGGTGTTTACACTACGCCTTAAGTAAGAGAGGCAAGTACATGATTCTCAAAGCACTTACCTCCTTACTTAGGGCGGCGTAGTGTAATCGCGGTGGGCGTAAGGGCGCCTAATTCAAATTGGTTGGAGGGGGGTGTGTTGTATGGAAATGAGGCTTGACCTCAAGTTTTTTACGTTTTTTGCTACTGCGCATGCGCCGGGCGCCTACATTTCCCAGTGCGCATTGCGGCTAAGTACGCCGTACGGGCCTATTGATTTTGACGCGGACGTAAACGACGTAACTCCCGATTCGCGGACAACTTACGCAAACGACGTAAAAAATTTGAACCTCGCGGCGGGAACGGCGGCCATACTTTAACCTTGTTATTCCACTTCATAGGTGGAATAACTTTAGGCCGCCTAAGGCCTTATGTAAACAACGTAATTCGACTGCGGCGGCCAGGCGTACGTTCGTGAATAGGCGTACAAGCTCATTTACATAATCGACGCCGGCCGAAATGGAAGCGCCACCTAGCGGCTATCCGAAAAATTGCAATCTAAGATAGGACGGCGCAAGCCGGCCTATCTTAGATATGTTTAAGCGTATCTCTGTTTGAGCATACGCTTAAACATACGGCGGCCTAGATTCGGAGTTAGGTCGGCTTATCTACTGATAAGCCGGCCTAACTCTTTCTGAATCTACCTAAAGGAGTAAAAATATGACAAAATCATATCAATATCTCCTCTGGACATTCCAACCGACCAATCTCCATTTGAGTTTTTACAGTAGCAGTAAGTTTCCTTATTAAAATCGGGCCTGTAAAAATAATTGCTGCTTATTGTTTTACCACTTCCCACCCAGTCTATAGCAGAATGATGGGCGGGTGGTGCTCAGCAGTGCCGCCTATCAGTTCCCAGCAGTAATTCCTATCAGTGTCACCCATAAGTACCCATCAGTGCAGCCTTTCAGTGCCACATAGTGCCACCCATGAGTTCCCATCAGTGCTGCTTATCAATGCCCATCAGTGCTGCATATCAGTGCCTCCTATCAGTGCCACCTAATCACTGCCGCCTTATCAGTGCCCTTCAGTGAAGGAGAAAACATACTTACTGTATTTATTGGCGTATAACACTCACTTTTTTACCCTGAATATAGAGGGTAAATTGTGCCTGCGCGTTATACGCAGGGGGCTGTGGAATGTTGATTTCCTGAAACTTCTCTTAAAGTTAGGGTGCGTGTTATACAGGGCCGGACTGGCCTACCGGGAGATCGGGAGATCTCCCGGTAGGCTGCCTGTTCTGAGGCTGGTTTCAGTTGCGGGGCTGCAGTGTTCTCTGTCCCCTCGCTCCTGTGTATTATTACGGAGCTGGCTGGCTCGGTCTGTGTTTGGCTGTGCCGCTGTAACACGGTCCCGCCCCCTAGAACGGCTCATGTGATAGTAGATAGAATCAGTGTTCAGCCTATCACACAAGCCGGTTTAGGGGGGCGGGACAGTGTTACAGCGTCCCCTTCGAACACAGACCCAGCCAGCTCAGTCAGTGATGATACATGCTACTGCTAGATGCCGGTACAGTCCGCCCTATGTGCCTAATAGGAGGAGGATCGGATTCGGGAGGGTGGCTGCATATAGAAGAAATGAGCTGCCTATATTCCTCAATACAGCCGATGATCGCTTGCAGGGGGGAGAGGAGGAGAATCAAGCATTCCGCGGCTGTATGGAGGAATATAGGCAGCTAATTTCTTCTATATGCAGCCACCCTGCTTCTCCTCCTATCAGGTTCTCCTTGAAGCCCCCCCCCCCCCCAAGTGTCCCCCCCCCCAGTGTTCTCCTCCCCACCACACTCTCCAGTCCCCCCACAGTTCTCTCTACTCCTGTTCCCCCCCAGTGCTCTCCACCCCTGTCCCCCCCAGTGCTCTCCGCCCTTGCCCCCCCAGTGCTCCCCACCCCTGTCCCCCCCCAGTGCTCTCCACCCCTGTCCTCCCCAGTGCTCTCCACACTTGTCCCCCCCCAGTGCTCTCCACCCTTGTCCTCCCCAGTGCTCTCCACCCTTGTCCCCCCCCAGTGCTCTCCACCCCTGTCCTCCCCCCAGTGCTCTCCACCCTTGCCCCCCCCCAGTGCTCTCCACTCCTGTCCCCCCCAGTGCTCTTCACCACTGCCCCCCCCCAGTGCTCTCCACTCCACCCCTGTTCTCCCCTTGTGCTGTCCACCCCTGTTCTCCCCCCGTGCTGTCCACCCCTGTCCCCTCCCTGTGCTGTCCACCCCTGTTCTCCCCCCGTGCTATCCACCTCTGCCCCCCCCGTGCTGTCCACCCCTGTTCCCCCCATGCTGTCCACCCCTGTCCCCCCCCCCAGTGGTCTCCACCCCTGTTCCCCCCCCGTGCTGTCCACCCCTGTTCCCCCCCCAGTGGTCTCCACCCCTGTCCCCCCGCCAGTGCTCTCCATTCCTGTTCTCCCCCGTGCTGTCCACCCCTGTTTCCCCCCCCAGTGCTCTCCACCCCTGTCCCCCCCCTCCCCAGTACTCCCCACCCCTGTTTTTTCTGCCCCCCCCAGTGCTCTCAAGCTCCACTCATTGCTCTCCAGCCCCCCAGTGCTCTCCACCCCTGTTCTTTTTGGCTCCCCCTCCAGTGCTCTCAAGCTCCCCCCCAGCACTCCCCCTGCATTTTGCCCCCACCCACATGCTCTCCAACCCCGCCAGTGCTCTCAAGCTCCCCCCTGCATTTTGTCCCCACCCATGTGCTGTCCAACCCCACCAGTGCTCTCCACTCCCCCCTGCATTTTGTCCCCACCCATGTGCTCTCCAACCCCGCCAGTGCTCTCCGACCCCCATAGTGCGCTCCAGCCCCTGTACTTTCCACCCCTGTTTTTTCTTGCCCCCACTGGTGCTCTCAAGCTCCCCCCATTGCTCTCCACTCCCCAGTGCTCTCCACTCCCCCCTGCTCTTTGTACCCCCCAGTGCTCTTCAGCCCCCGTGCTCTTCACCCCTGTTCTTTCTCCCCCCCAGTGCTCTCAAGATCCCCCCAGTGCTCTTTACCCCCACACTCTTAGCCCCCTTAGTGCTCTCCAGCCCCCCTTTCAGCCTCCCGTGCTCTCCACCCCTGTTCCTTTTGGCTCACCCCTGGTGCTCTCAAGCCCCCCCCCCCCAGCACTCTCCGCTCCCCACTCCTGTGATCTCCACTACCCCCTGCTCTTTGCCCCCACCCATGTGCTCTCCAACCGCACCAGTGCTCTCCGCTCTCCAGCTCCCACCCAGTGCTCTCACTTCCCCAGGACCAGAGGACAGGCTGACTGGGGGCAGAAAATGAGGATGGCTGAAGGTGCAGGTGGCCACTCCATCTCACAGCAAACAGATCCTCTGGAAGGAGCACTGTCCCTATCCAATACGAGAACAGACCCTGCCTGCTGCTGGCAATCATGGATATCCTGCTGGCATGGAAGGTACTGTACCGAGCATCAACAACACACCTTCCCACAGACAGGGACTGCAGACATGGGGCATAAGAGGGGCTGCAATGATGGGCACAGTTAGGCTACATTCGTGGGCACAGTGAGACTGCATTCATGGGCACAGTGAGACTGCATTTGATGGGCAGAGTGAGGCTGCAAATATGGGCACAGTGAGGCTGCAATGATGGGCACAGTGAGGCTGCAATGATGGGCACAGTAAGGCTGCAATGATGGGCACAGTAAAACTGCATTTATGGGCACAGTGAGGCTACAATGATGGGCACAGCGAGGCTGCAATGGTGGGCACAGTGAGGCTGCAATGGTTGGCACAGTAAAGCTGCATTTGATGAGCACAGTAAGGCTCCCCCCACGTTCTGAGTTCTTGGGGTCCCCCTTGATGATTGACCACTTTTAACTGAAATTTGCTTTTTAAATATAAAGCCCTATGTGTATTTATATCTGTCTTCTCTACATATAATACACTCATTAAATGTGCTTTAAAATGTATAGTTTTCCCTTTCATGAACAAGAAAATAATGACGTTATGATGTTGGGCTCGTATAATAATGCTGTGGGGCTGGTATGACATTTTTTCCAGGGCTGGTTTTTATTCCCAGTCCGGCCTGGTGTTATACAACTGTGCGTGCTATACGCCAATAAATACGGTATTTACAAATTATATAACAGAAACGTTTTTTTTTCTAATTTCTTGGTCTTTTTTTTTATAAAAAAACGCAGAGGTGATCAAATACCACCGAAAGAAAGCTCTATTTGGGGGAACAAAATTATGAAAATTCTGTTTGGGTACAGTGTACCATGACCGTGCAATTGTCATTTAAACAGCGACAGCACTGAAAGCTAAAAATTGGCTTGGGAAGGAAGGGGATGCAAGTGCCTGGTATTGAAGTGATTAAAAAACAAAGTTTACTGCCTTGCCAATGTATAATCTTAATGAAAATCTCTCCCCGTGTAAGAGCTATTAAATGTTGTTGTTTTCTGTAATTCACTTTCACACGGTCAGACCGTTCAGGTCCGCCTGTCAGTTTTGTCGGCGGACCTGAATGGCCACTCCATGCATCCCCTTCCTAGATTTGAAGATTGGCCTGAGGGACGGGAACATTTTCACACGCACCTTTCGCAAGGAGACATCGGCCAATACCTTATTACAGGCCAATAGCCATCACCCACTCTGGCAAAAGAATAGCATCCCCATAGGGGAATTTATCAGGATTAAACGGAATTGTTCCGACAAATCAAGCTATGATACTGAAAGTAGGGGAACTCTACAACAGGTTCAGAGAACGTGGCTACACCCATAAGCAGATAAGATTTGCCAGAAAGAAAGCAGCTGAACGAAGCAGAAGCAGCCTCCTCAGTACAAAGCCTAAACCGCCGGCACTCACCGGTGGGGGTACCAACCCAGTGAGGCTTATTACCACATATGGCCCCCAATGGGAAAATGTGAGACATCTGTTGGAGAAACACTGGGGGGTCCTCATGGGAAATAAAACGCTTGCCAAAATTGTTGGCATCAGCCCTCAAATGGTAGCAAGAAGAACAAAAAATCTAGGGGACCTCCTAGTTCATTCCGAGTACACTAAACAGTCGCAGATCTCCTGGCTATCAGAATATCCCCGCAGCATGGGAATGTTCCCATGTTGCAAATGCCAGATATGCCCATTCGTCCATAGGACGGACACTTTCTGCGACGCAAAGGGTGAGATCACATACAAAATTAAGGGGCTCATCAATTGCACCACAGAGAGGGTCATATACATGCTCACCTGCCCATGCCCCAAAATATATGTGGGCAAGACTAAAAGACAACTTAAGGTGAGGATCGGTGAGCATATTAGGGACATCAGGAATGAAGAAAGAGAGGAGGAGAAACGCAGAAAAACTGGACACATGGAAAAATTCCATGATAGTCCAATAGCCAGACATTTCCTACAATGCCATGGCGGCAAACCTGATGGCCTCAGGGTCAAAGGTATATACGCCCTGAGGTTATCTGCGAGAAGAGGTGACTTCGACAAAATATTAAACCAGAAAGAAAAGTGGTGGATATACACTTTGAAATCTTTGGCACCTTTGGGAATTAACACCGATTTCAGTATGCAACCTTTCCTTTAATTCATTTCAACAAATTACCGTGTATTATAGCCACTTACCTGCTTTCCTGTTCTCAGCATTCATATCACTATAGGAACAGCCTTTTTAGAATGGCTTGGTACTAGATACACGGCCACGCAAATATGGGACACTTAGATTTCTCCAATAGTTACTGTATTTTGTGTACATACACATACACACATGATAATTTGCTAAATGGAAGATAAGCCATGCCATCATTCTATCTCCCATGGAGATTCACTTACAATCCCAGCGCATTCCTGATATGATTAGGTATTGATGGCCATCATCTATGGCCAGATTCACCCGTTTGTCCGTCTAATGTCTATTGTGCGTTTCTTTGTTTTGTTTTAATGTCTCCCCGCTAGTTAAGTATATCTATAATGATCTGTATAGCCAGGCACCAAGGGAAAGGGGCCCCCCCTCCCTTTTTCTAGGAGAAACAAATTGAAATAAAAATTTTTTCTTTCCCCTGTTTTCTTCCTGGCACATTTTACAAGGTGGAGCACATATCACAACTGCATTCTTTAAACGCATGATAATTTAAAGAAGAACTTTACCGCCTTGTCCCTGTACCTGCATCTCAGGTCAGTACCTGTCAGCCTTTACGGACAATATACACTGTTGTCAAACAAACACTCCGAGAATAACTTTAGGACTTCAAGTCCTGGAGATTGGGCGTGCACAATAAGTTGTTTAATAAGGAGTGATGCACTGCTCATCTCCAAGCGTCCAGACGAAGCTACGCAAGTCACTTGCGAAACGCGTTGACGTCATCACGCTCAGACACCAGACACATCCATACACTCCCCCTTCCAGCTGGGGGCGGGTGACGGAGGGAAGACTATCAGCCGAAGGACTTTGAATGGACTCTCCCCTACTGTTTGCCGGCTCTATGCGCACCTGCACAGACAACCACTCAGGTTAAAGTGTTGCTGGCTATCTGCCTTTTCAATCCGTGGTGCAGGTCGTACTCTCGAGAGATTCCGTTTCCGTGTGGTGTGTCCCCTCATCTACCGGAAGCATCATACAGCAGAGCACAACTCCCACGTTCAATCTGAAGAGCCGCTGTTATAATCTACCTTGCAGCGGACTCAGCTGGTAAGATCCATCTAAGTATTATCTCTACAGCGTTAAGCCTGATAAGTGAGGATCGCCCATCATTGGACCCTTTACATAGGAATGTTGACTCACACCAGAAACTAACTCGACTCTTTAGAGCAGGGGTCTCAAACTCAAATTACCTGAGGGCCACAAGACAAGTTTTCATATGCCATGGAGGGCCGCATGCAAACTTTCAAACTTCAAAAACAACAGTACTGGTGTCAGCGAACACATTATTAACCCCCAGCACTGGTGTCAGCGAGCGCATTATTACCACCAGCACTGGTGTAAGTCAGGGTTTGACAAATTTGCTTGGAATCTCCGAGCCAGCTAAAAAAGTTAGCAGCCAGAAAACGCACCCTGTCCCGACGAGCTTGCGCGCAGAAGCGAACACATACGTGAGCAGCGCCCGCATATGTAAACGGTGTTCAAACCACACATGTGAGGTATCGCCGTGATTGGTAGAGTGAGAGCAATAATTCTAGCTCCTCTGTAACTTAAAACATGCAACCTGTAGATTTTTTAAAACGTCGCCTATGAAGATTTTACAGGGTAAAAAAAGTTTGTCGGCATTCCACAAGCGGACACAATTTTGAAGCGTGACATGTTGGGTATGAATTTACTCTGCGTAACATTATCTTTCATAATATTTTAAAAAAATGGGGATAACTTTACTGTTGTCTTATTTTTTTAATTAAAAAAAGTGTAATTTTTTTCCCAAAAAAGTGCGCTTGTAAGACCGCTGCGCAAATACGGCGAAACAGAAAGTATTGCAACGATCGCTATTTTATTCTCTAGGGTGTTAGGATAAAAAATATATATAATGTTTGGGGGTTCTAATTAGAGGGAAGAAGATGGCAGTGAAAATAGTGTAAAATTACATTAGAATTGCTGTTTAACTTGTAATGCTTAACTTGTAATACCAACGGCCACCACCAGAGGGCGCCAGCTCACATCTGGTGGTAATAACTTGTAATACCAACGGCTCACCACCAGATGGGGCCAGCTCAAAAAAAAAAAAAAAAAAAAAAAAAAATATTTTTTTTTTATTTTTTTTTTATTTTTTTTTGCTCCCCTCACTTCCACCCTGCCTGGGGGCCATTTATAACTGGTCCGCGGGCCGCAAATGGCCCGCGGGCCGGTACTTTGAGACCACTGCTTTAGAGACTACAACATAGGAGTGGGACGCTGCACATACATAACCAATTGGTTTAGCCATCAATTCAATATAGTTAATAGCAGTCCCCCGAGTCCAACCCCAACCCTGCAGGTCTATTTTTGTTTGGTTTGGTCAAATGTGCATGCAGGCATAATTCACCACATGGTGGGCCTCATATCCACGTCCTTTTGTCCCTACCATTAGCTGTTCACACAGCACCCTTATTTTTCAGACCTCTCCAGGGCGCCTTCTACCCAGCCTGTTCCCCCTCCCCGCAGTGTCACTTCTGTGATTTGTTCACCCATTTACCAGGCCGACACATATAGCCACATGTGGAATTTGAGATAGGGATTGCCCTGGTGAACCCTCACAGTAGTGACATTTATGTGTCCGGACTGTCTGAGTTTTATGTGTTATATGTTTGTTATATGTTTATTTGTTTGTAAGTCTGACATCAGCTATACTGCCTCAGCGGTAGCATACCTTTTTACCCACCAACTCAGCCATGTTTTCCATGTTTCAGTACAATATTTATATTTTCCACTGTGTTTTGTAGTACTTTCATATCAATAAATTATTGAGATTAATTGTTTCCTCTGAGTATAGACCTTGATTTACCATAAGTAGCCTCTTTCCTGGGGGTGACCTTTCTTTCTTAAGGGTTCCACCCCAGGCCTTTTGTATATTTGGCCACTCCATGCAAGCCTATAGAGCGTCGGATGTCAGCGGTGACCACTGACATTTGACCTGATCCGCTAAAATCAGATGTATGGCGATACGTCGCAATCCCTCCATGGTGGATCAGATCAGGTGAGATCTGATGAAAACGGACATGCTGTCCGTTTTCATCAGATCTCGCCATAGGAGACAGCGGCGCTCGACAAGCCCCTCCCTGCTCAGTGAGCAGAGAGGGACCTGTCATCCGCCAGCTCAGCAGAGATCAGCGTAGAGATCTCCCGCTGAGCTGGCAGGAGCTGGCGGACTTCGTAGCGATGGAGGCTGCCTCGTCTGAATGAAGCCTTATTCTTCTTTAGAAGAATACTGTCAGCTCTGACATTTCAAGGGGCTTTGTTCATATATAAAAAAAATTCAAACAAAGTTTCCTGCAAAGTAATAATGTTTATACTCACCCGTCCCTCTGGCCTTTTCTCAGATCTTCATGAAAAGGTAACCCATATGTGTCCCATTTATTTACCTTACAACCACCCCTCCTATAGCCTCCGGCTATAACTACCAAAAATTAGACACCAGAAGTTGGGAAAAACTGGCCGTTGTACGGCCCCTTTATTAAAGTGAAAAATAATTTAACATTATAACCAGAAAATACGACATAATCTTATTTGGCTACCGATCCTTGGAGGCACTACCTATAAAATCTTTTTAACCTTATATCTGCTTAAACACTACCCTGGTCCCTGCCGCATTGCACCGGCTCGGGGACGACCACCTTCAGCCAATATACCACTCTCGCTTTCCAGTTAATCCACCATAACTGGTATTCACCGGGGACCCATGCCTCCGATGTGTCCCCACCCATCAAATTCCAAAAGTGTGTTTAACAATGCCCCCAAAGACCCAACCGCCACAGCGCAAAGTGTGAAACCTCACACCTTTGTACCCCAGCAAAAACAAACCGCTCGTTGGATGCCCTCTTGCAAGCCCAGTGACCACAGATACGTTCCCACTGAATTCAGATGCACCCCGTCAACGCGGAGATACCTCCACGTGTCCACCTCCAGCTCCCGATGTCTGACTACTAACCCCCCATTGCGAGCCAAATACTTCCCAACCTCCTTATTGGCCTTTACCCCGGCCCTGTTAAGCTTGGACACTGACCTGGCGTTACGCCAGGTGGTGCGAGCCACCATGTCCGACCACACCACCACCGTATGGGTAAAATGCAGCCTGTAGCCTAAGCACGTCGCACTTGATGTCCCGTATAAGGTGTCTACTACACCGAACTCCCAGGTCATTCCCACCAGCATGTAACACTAGAACATTGGGGGGCCTGTCCCACCTAGCAGCCCTGTTAACTTCCGGGACCACCCTGCTCCATAACAGCCCGGGAACACCTATCCACCTAATGCTGGCTTCTGATCTGGAAAAGCCCAGCTGACGGCCATTAGGCCTGACGTCAGCCCTCTTAGCCCCCCAGTGTACAAACGAGTGCCCCAAGATCCACACGAGGCAAGCGCAATCTGAAAGAAAAACGTGCACGCACAACATACACACACCCCAGTGCGACAAAATGGGCAGTAACAGAAAATGTGAGAAGGTATACAAACAGAAAACACAAACACCCCACAAGCAACCCTTCCTGTACTAAACCAGGTGGGGGCGGTTGTAAAGTTTGAATCTGTCAGACTCCCACCTGCCAATACACTTGACCACCGCAGTGTCCAAACCCCACTGTCCGGCCGCCGGGCCCCCTTTCCATAACCCCTCGGGGCCTCATTTTACCAAGAATGGTATAATCCGGCATGCCCCGGATTTTGAACCAAAAAGCCAGGCCGGACAATTTACAGCGCATGGCCGAAAGATACCCCATCAGCCCAAGCATACTAAATATATAACCAGCTGGAAAACTTCCCCGCTGTCACCCTCCGAACCTGCCCGTTGTATCAAAGCCCCCAATTCCCTCCAAACCATATGCCGCATACACACCATCACTTTATGTGATGAAAAAAAACGACACTTTCTGTGAAGTAAAAAATGACGTTTTTGAAACTTCAATTTTCAAAGACGAAGTTGCCTACACACCATCGTTTTTCTCACAATGTTCTTGCAAAGTGAGGTTACGTTCCACCACGTTTTACCATTGAAGCTTGCTTCATAAGTAGCTTCTGGGCATGCGTGGATGAAAAAACGTCTTAAAAAACGACGTTTTTTGCTACACACGGTCAATTTCTGTGAAGTAAAAAGTGCACTTTTGAAAAACGACACATAAAATTGAAGCATGCTTCAATTTTTTTTGGTCGTTTTTTACAAGACATAAAACGACGTTTTCCCCCACACAAAGTCAATTAAAGTGACGTTTTTAAAAACGTCATTTTTTTTCATCACATAAAGTGATGGTGTGTACGGGGCATTAGAGTAGAAGGACAAGGTCGACTCACTCAAAGAGTTTTGAATCAACTCGGAGGCAATTCCAACGCAACCTGCCAGAGATGAGGAGGACAAGGGGTTCCGTGCTGCTCCGCACCCGGTGCCAACATCTGAAACCTGACCAACTAAAAGCGGGAAAGAGCGTCAGCCACCGTATTCGCCACCCCAGGGATATGCACAGCGTACAAGAAAACATTGAGACGTAGACACACTAAAACCAGATACTGCAACAACCGTACAACTGGTAGGGAGGATCCTGACAGAGTTGAGAACCTGCACCACCCCCAGGTTGTCGCAGTGGAGACAAACCTTTTTGTTGCTAAACAATGCCCCCCAGAGCTCCAACGCGACCACCACCAGAAAAAGCTCCAGCAGCACCAAATTCTTTAAGAAGCCCGCCTCTCTCCACGCAGCGGGCCATCGCTCGGCACTCCGCCGACCCCCCAAGAATGCGCCATATCCAGTAGACCCAGCCGCATCCATAAACAGCTCCAGGTCATAGTTGCTGACAGACCCCTCCATCCAGATGGACCTGCCATTGAATTTGTCCAGAAATTCTCGCCGCACCAGCAAATCAGCCCTATGTTCCCTGTTCAGCCTAATGAAATACCTGGGTAAAGCGACCCCAGCCGTGGCAGCCAAAAGCCGTCGGCAAAAAAACCCTGCCCATAGGCATAATACAGCAAGCAAAATTATTATTAATTGCGGCCAAACTGACCTCCTCCTTCAATGCCCGCAGCTTATCGTCAGGCAGACGACATTCCATGGCTCTAGAATCAATTTCTATTCCCAAAAATTTGATGACCTTTGCGGGACCCTCAGTCTTGTTCACCGCTTGAGGAACACCAAACCGCTCCATTATGTGCTGTACCGTTGCCAGCAGTACCCCGCACAACCTAGATGTCGGAGGGCCAATGCAGAGAAAATCATCCAGATAGTGAATCACTGAGTTGACCCCAGCCACGTCCTGCACCACCCATTCTAGAAAAGAGCTGAATGTTTCAAACAGAGAACACGAAATAGAGCAGCCCATAGGCAGGCAACGATCAACGTAAAAGGCCCACAACCAATGACATCCCAAAAAATGAAAACTACGGGGGTGAACCGGGAGTAGACGAAAAGCCATCTCAATGTCCGTTTTAGCCATAAGGGCCCCCTTTCCATAGCGCCGTACCCAAAACACGGCCGCATCAAAAACGGAAAATTGTATACTCACCTTTCCGTAATTTTCCTTTCCTGTAGCATCTTCATGGCAGCACACACTGGGTTGTGACTCCGCCCCCACAACCTGACAGGATTGGTTAGCTATAAATCTGAAGAGGGAACACCCCGCACCATTCTCTGTATATATCATCATTGAACAGCAGGGTGGGCATCTGTGTGCTGCCATGAAGATGCGTCAGGAAAGGAAAATTACGGAAAGGTGAGTATACAATTTTCCATTTTCCTGACGCATTCATGGCAGCACACACTGGGAAATAACTCGCCAGTCGGGAGGGTTCAATGCAAATAGTATTTATTCCCTAAAGAGCAGAAGAATTGGCCCTGATGATGGATCTACCAAAGTCGGCTGTAGACAAGAGAGCAGCGTCCACTCTGTAGTGGGAGATAAACGTATGCCTGGAAGACCAGGTTGCTGCCCTGCAGATGGTTTCTGACGAGACACCACAATATGCTGCCCAGGATGTTGCCACTGCCCTGGTCGAGTGCACCCTGATGCCTTCTGGGATTGCCAATTGTTGAACGGAGTATGCCTTCTCAATAGCTCTGACTAGCCAGGAGGCGATGGTACGGAAAGTAGCTGCTTGGCCACATCTGGCTCCGTGCGGAATAACCAAGAGGGCATCCGTCTTCCGAAGGTGAGTAGTAGCTGAAAGATAGCTGGAGATAGTGGATTTAATGTCCAGAGCGTGAGGTTCGCCATTTTGGGCAGTAAGGCATGGAAGGATGATGTCCTGGTTGTAGTGGAAGGACGAGGCTTCCTTTGGTAAAAAACGGTCTGAAGGCCTTAGTACCACTCTGTCGGGTAGGAAAACTAAATAGGGCTCCTTAGCTATAAGAGCTTGGATCTCTGACACCCTTTTGGCTGAAGCAATAGCGATGAGGAAGGTTAACTTTAGAGTCAGGTCCCACAGGGAAATTGAGTCAAATGGAAAAAAGGGTGGGATGGAAAGGGCCTCTAGAACCACCGAAAGATCCCATGCAGGAAAGGATGGTCTTCTGGGGGGCATGATCTTCAGGCAGGCTTTCATGAATTGGATAACCAAGGGGTGCATAGCCCATCTAGTGCCTGTTTTGGCAGACAGGGCGGATATTTGTACCTTAAGGGTACTTGAATTTAGCCCTTTATCAACGCCCGACTGCAGGAATTGCAGAATTTGGGATGGAACTGGAGAAACGGGATCCCAGCCTTTAAGTTGTGCCATCAGAATGAATCTTTCCTAGACTCTAGTGTAGGTGGAGTTTGTAGAATTCTTCCTGGCTTGCATAAGAGTCGCTATAACTTCTTGGGAGCAACCTTGTTCTCTCTGCCTAATCCTCTCAACCTCCATGCTGTCAGGTGCAGCCTGTCTGGGGCCAGATGGAGGAACTGGCCCTGATATAGGAGGTCCGCTGATACCGGCAGGTGGATTGGAGGTCGGGTGTTGAGCTGTAAGAGGGTCGTGAACCATGGCCGCCTCGGCCAGAATGGCACCCAACGTGATTACTGTGACTGAGGACCTCCGGAGTCTGGCTAAGAACCTTGCTATCAGAGGAGTAGGGGGAAAGATGTACCCCAGTTCAAAGTCCCAAGGGTGAATCAAGCAGTCTGTCCCCTCGGCCGACAGAAAAGGAGCTCTGTATAGGAACCTCGGGCATTTGGTATTTGCTGGTGTTGCCGCTAAGTCGACCTCTGGGATTCCCCACGCCTCAGTCAGAAGGGAGAATGCTCGGTGGCTCAGAGACCACTCGTTGTTTGAGAGTGATTCTTGGCTCAGATAGTATGCCAACATGTTCTGTGCCGCCGGGACATATACTGCATTCAGGTCCAATAGGGGTACTTGGGCCCACTCCACTATGGGTCGCAACCTCCTCCAACAGCGTGTGACTTCGGGTACCACCCTGTCTCTGAATATAGGCTACCGCAACCTTGTTGTCTATCCGGATAAGGACACTCTTCCCTTGAAGCAGGGGTGCGAAAGCTAAGAGGGCTTGAAAGGCTGCTCGGAGCTCCAATACATTCAAGACTATGCCCTGAGCTGGGAAGTGCCACTGTCCCTGGGCTGCCTGGTCCCAGTAATGTGCCCCCCAACCCTTATGGCTGGAATCTGATGTCACTATCTCCAGATTTGGAGGAGCTATAGGCCTGAACCTTCTGAGGTTGGGAGGGTGAGTCCACCACCAAAGCGAGTGCTTCATTCAGTTGGGAATACGAATGGACTGGAACATTGAGGCTCCGTCCCACTGCTTGAGGAAGGCGTTCTGCAAAGTTCTCATGTGCCACTGGGACCACTGCACCATGGGTATGGTTGATGACATGGAGCCCAGCATGCTCAGGCAGGTTCTGGCCGACAGATGACTGAAGGACAATACATTGCGTACCTTCTTCACTAATGGCTCTAACTTCTCTAAGGGCAGCTGTACCCTGTTCTGTTTGGTATCTAATTCCACCCCCAGGAATATCATAACCTGCGAAGGCTGAAGGCTGCTCTTCCGCCAGTTTATTAACCAGCCAAAGTTCTGGAGGGTCGAGATTAGAATCTCTCTCTCTCCCGATCTTCTGCCAAAAGCAGGATATCGTCCAGGTAGTGATGCATCCGCAACCCCTTCTCCCTGAGGAGTTCTATGAGAGGTAGGAGAACCTTTGTGAACATCCTGGGTGCTGAAGAAATGCCGAATGGTAGGCATCGGAACTGGAAGTGACATTGATGGAAAAGCGGAGGAACTTCTGGAAGGCTGGATGAATCAGAATGTGAAGATAGGCATCCGATAAATCTACGGACAGCATCCAGTCTCCCAGGTTCACCGCCAGAAGAATGGACTGGAGACTCTCCATCTTGAAAGCCTCTATTACGATTCTTCCGTTGAGCCATTTGAGGTCCAGAACGGGCCGAAGATCTCCCGACTTCTTTCGCACCAAGAATAAAGGGGAATAAAATCCCCTGCCCCTTAGGTGCGAAGGAACTTCTACGACTGCCCCCTTTTGAATTAACTCCGAGACGTACTGAAGAAGTAGCTTCCTTTTGTCCGGGGAAGATGGTATTTTGGTAGGTTGGAAGATATTTCCTGGTAATGCCCCCATAAAGTTCCATTTGTGGCCGTATCTGACCGTGGAGAGTGTCCATGGGTCTTTTATGTGCTCTGACCAAATCCATGCAAAACTCCTGAGCCTGGCGCCCACCTGAGCTGGGTGGGCAGGTGAGCCTTCAAAAGGACTTCTGCTGGTCCCCCGCGGTGATGGCCTTGGACTTCTGAACCCTCATAAAAGAAGGACGAGTAGACTTCTGAATTCCTTGCCGGGGCGATAGGATCTAGCAGATTACGCCTGAAGGCAGGGCCCTTCTGAGGCTTGGGTCTCCTGTCGGAGGGGATAAGCCCCGACTTTCCCCCAGTGACCTTAGAAATTGCTGAGTCCAGTTTCGCACCAAACAGGTTTGTGCCGTCATACGGTATCTTGCACCAGTTTGACTTTGAAGCTGTGTCAGCGACCCATGGCTTCAGCCATAAGGCTCTGAGGGCCATCACTGAGGCTAGCATGGACCTAGCAGCAGAGCAAATGATATCAACTGAAGCCCATGCCATGAAATCGCCTGCTAACCTGATTTCTTGTAAGGAAGAGATTACTTCACCTTGGTCAGTTCCTTCTAGGAGGGCTTTTTTAGCATTGGCTGCCCATGCAGAGATGGCCTTAGCCACAGCCGCTGTGGTAATAGCTGATCTGCAGGCCCCCCATTGCCGTGGAGTATGCTTTCTTTAGTTCCAAGTCGATCTTACGATCGAGGACATCTCAGAAGGGGACCGCGTCTTCTATCGGCAAGGTGACATGCCTAGCGAGCCGCATCAGTGATGAATCAACAATGGAAGCATTAATAAGGGAGTTGACCTTGGATTCTTTTAAAGGGTACAATTTAGCGAGCTTGTTGGACAGGCTAGGCTACTTGTCCGGTTTTTCCCATTCGTCCTTAATGAGATCCTCCAATTCTTCAATGAAGGGAAATAGCTTGGGATCTCTCCTTAGCTCAGGGAAGTATTTCCCGATTTTCTGAGGTTCCGCTATGGCTTCCTCCCAACCAATAGCCTCTTTAACGGAGCGGGCAAAAGGCTCAACTAAGCCAAAATCAAATCCCGATACTAGCTCACGTTCTTCATAGTCAGAGTGGGTCTCTGCTAGCTGGACATACGAGCCGGGTGCAGATGATGAGCCCGGGATAGGATCATTAGGCAGAGGGGCCGAGGTCTCCAAGATTGACTCCCGTACTGACTCCCTTATGAGTTCTGTAGCCACTCTGGCGTCCGCCTCCTTTTCTCTGGTTGCTTCGTTAAAGCACGTGCGACAAGCTAGTTTCCCTGGCAATGCAAGAGCACCGCACACCCAGCAAGCGTTTGCTGCAGGACAGGTATAATAATGTTTGCGGTGAAATGAGGGTGACCCTCTGCCGTGAGACCGGCTATGACGGGAGCGGCTGCAACGTGATCGGCTATGCCTCGACCGATAGTGGCGGGATGGTGATCTTGACTGACTTCTACGGAACCTCTTGCTTGATGCATGGCTGGATCTCCCACTATGCCGCCGGCTTGCGTCTCTGGGCCTGATGGGACTGCAAAAAAATGCAGTGTTAGTGGCCGGCACTCTTTTGTCTCTTCACTACTTACCTCCTTGGACGGCCTCCTTACCTTGTTTGCTGGTGGTGTTCTGCAAGGGCAGTGGGCTCCATGAAATGTACAGGGACAGCAGCAGGTGTGGTAGCTTAAAAAAGCACAGAGAGGTGGTAAACAGAGAGAAAGAGCTGGTAAGGGCAGAAGGGCCTGGAGAGAGGGAAGAAGCCATAATACCTGGAGTGTTTCCTAGGAATTCTGGGGCAGAGCAGCAGCCTTAGGGAAGAAAAAAGGAAAATTCAGCTTTTTAAAACTGGCGCCGCCGTCGCGGCGCTGATGACGCGCTCATGCGCAATAGCGTCCCACACATCCCGGCGCCATCTTGGATGAGGGCGAAGGAAACCGCCGATGTCATCATTCCACTGCGTGCATGCGCAGAGCGGCCAGAGGACGCGGCGGCTAAGAGAGGACAGCAAAGACCAGCAAGGCTACTGGGCTAAAATGAAAACAACAGGAAAAAAATAGAGGAGTTAAAAAGACAGTATAAGTGCTGGAAGAAGCAAATAGAGGAGCCACTGCCGAAATTAAGCTCATTTAAAGCTTGTAAATATGCCAGGATATATTGCCAGGATAAGACCTGAACAAACCCTTGAGACCACCAGAGCGTGGTTCCCACCATAAAGCTCTATTAGAGACTGTACAGGAGGGACTTCCAAACAGGAGAGGCTTGAACCTGCTGGGGCGATTGCGGTAAGAGGCAAATCTTCTTGTTACGTCCAGTCTTGTCAGGTGAGGATAAATAAGAGAATGGTGCGGGGTGTTCCCTCTTCAGATTTATAGCTAACCAATCCTGTCAGGTTGTGTGGGCGGAGTCACAACCCAGTGTGTGCTGCCATGAATGCCTCAGGAAAGAGGTATATGATACTGCACATGCCTCAGGGTCAATGGCATCATTGACTGAGCCGCCTTTTGGAAACGAAAGATGGTGTATAAGCCAAAATTTATTGGGCTCCTTCTTTGGAACGACGCCCAGCGGTGAAACCACCAAATCCTCCAATGGGGGGTACGGAAAAGGGCCGCACATGCGGCCCAAAGACACTTCTTTGGCCAGCTTTTCAGAAACCATGTCAGAATGTAACATGGTGGACCGAAGGTTGTCCGCCGCAGGGGGAATTCGCGTGAGGGAACAAGGAATCAAAAAAACCTTCCGCAAAACCCTCCCTCAACAACCGAGCCGCATGACGATCCGGATACCTATTTAGAAAGGGGGATATCCTGTCGACCCTCACCGAAGTCAGGCCTCTTTCCCGCAGCATTTTCCGGCCTTAAAGCAACGAGAGAGGGGATGAGCCCCCCCACAGTGAGAGCATTCATGCTTGTAATGGCAGTTCGCTCCGAACCTGCAAGCAGCCTCGTTGAACTGCCAACACTGACTCCGCTTCTTTGTGGCCGATTGCCCAGGGGTGGTAGGACTCCCACCCCCATCGGAAAAAACGGTGTGGACACCCGTGGAGAGGACATAAGTTTCATCCACAGACTGATGTCCTTATGATCCCACCGAAGTGTGTTGGCCAAATTGTTCGTCGTACCGCAGCCATGCCACACCACCATAAACCCTCTGGGTTTCGCCGATGGAATCCAGATAGCAAAACAGCGGGGAACAATTCTCGGGTGCTTTTTCACCAATAACACTCGCCAAAATGGCAAATGCCTGTAACCAGTTGCTGAACGTATGCGGGTCAACCGGTAGCGACACTTTTCCTCGTCCTCTTTCTTGGATTACTCAGGATTCACCCTGTCCAAGTACATTTTTTCCAGGGGGAGTATCATGAAGATCTCCACATACTCCCCCTGCCAAATCTTCTCCCGCACAGCGGCCCCTCGAAGCAGATTTCGCACGAACTACTGCCGCAGCCCTTGGCACGGTTGGCACAGAACTCGCCGCAACACCCTCACATGCCTGACCCCATCTGACACCCAAGCCGACACTGGCAAAGAGCTCGCCGGTGCGCCTGCATCAAAGCGCTGAACCAACGACCGCAGACCGACCAGCAGGTCGCGCACAGCTGTGGCATCACCCGCTGGGGCAGACGGGGCCCCCCACTCCTGCTGCAGCAAACCCCAACACCCGTGGCCTGCCCACACGAACAGAAGGAAGCATAACAGAAGAAGAAACATTAGGCATGGATGAGATCCTGCAGCCGCCGATCCCGAATCCTGATCCCGAATCCACCACGGCCCTCCGAATCGGCGCGATATCCTCGACCTCGCTGGACAGCTCACCCACCAAGCCGCATGATTCTTGGGACCACCTGTAGACCGGGCTGGTGATGTGCAGCCCGCCGAGGGTCCTGGCTGTTCGTCGTCATCCGTCCTCCACTGCTAAACCACAGGACTGCCGATCCCGGTCATGGCAGTGTGGCCCCTCTTTACCCCCCACTGCTGGGAGGGGCCTTGCTTCTCACCTCAGGCACTGGAATCCTTGGACCCCAACTGGGTCCAGGTTTATTAGGGTCGCCGGCCACTGCTGGGGATGTGCCCGGACTCATGGTGCGACTCCTCCCACGCTGAGCCACCATGCCCGGCGCAATACGCACTGGAGATGGTGCCGCTGTCTCGCGGGTTTTCTTGCGCTCCGGGGATGGGGAAAGACTGTGACCCCGTCCTGCCGAGCTCTGCCCCTGATGGGGATTCTTCCCAGCTCCCACGCTCGCTCCAGACAGGGGAGGCTGAGCCGAGGGTCCGTTCCCGGGGTCTAGGTGACCTAGGGGTCACCAAGAGCACAGTGGCACTGAGCTCTAGGTGAAGTAGGAGGGCTGAAGCGTTCCGGGGGGTGAGCCTGCCAAGCATGCGGCCCCCTCGAGCTGGTGTGATCCCCGGCGGCCGCACCTTGCATGGCTGCGAGCTGTCTCTGCAGACAATCAGTCCCCATTTGGGCCGCCATAGCCTGGAGCTGCTCCGCCAGGTCCCGGGATTCCGCCATGTGAAACAGAGGAGAGAGCAAGCAGTGTGGCCAGCACAGGAACGTTTCTCCTCGTGTGCTGGCCAGAGCTGCTGTGTGCCCTATGACCCCCACACTGCCCAGCCTCCCTGCACTGACCAGCCAATCTTGCTCCCCCTGCCTTCTGCTCACCAGAAAATGTAACCCCCAGTAGCCCAGTCTGACTGGGCACCTTTCTCATGCTGCCCTCCAGTATGTGTGTATTAAAATTCTTGTTTTGCATAGGGACCTTTTTGGATAGCTTCAGAGTATGTTAAAATTTGATAGTCATAGCCAAATATGGCATTTATTCAAAAATTGCTAAATACAGCAAAAAAAATTGAAATGGTTACTTACTAAATGCACTCAAAATATTCCCTTTAAATGTATTGATACATACTGTAGTTGGGTCTAACACAAATTTTATGAATTCTGCAGGAGTTGCTGGCAGTAACAAAGAAGAAAGCGCACTTATCGACATGGTGAACGACGGAGCGGAAGATTTGAGGCAGAAATTCGGTCGCTTGATTTTCATGGAATTTGTAAGTGTCATTACCACTAGCTAACTAGAGGGTGAAATTTGAAAAATTTGTTTTCCTGATGTGCTCCATGGAACCATATACATGTGGGTTGGCCCCGCCTTCATAACTACCCAATAGGACCCCTCCCTATAAATTTCAGCTGTGGGCTCTCAGCCGTGTTCCTTTTTTGTCCTCTTCCGTAGGACCATGTGTTTTTGGTTCTCCTACAGTACCTGTTGCCGAGAATGTGTTTCCAGCACGACAGCATCGCGCTGATTCTCGGCGACAGGGTGCCGACATCTCGCACTCGCTGGAATAGACAAAGCACATTCCAGCGAGCAGGTCATAGAAGCGACGGGAGATACGACTTGGATTCCCGCGAATTCTAGCTGCACCGTTTGGTATGAATCCTGAGAGGGAGAACTCCACGCCAAATTTTAAATAAAAAACCGACATGGGTTCCCCCCCCAGGAGCATACCAGGCCCTTAGGTCTGGTATGGGTTGTATGGAGACCCCCCTACACCGAAAAACCGACGTGGGGGTCCCCCCATAATCCATACCAGACCTGTATCCAAAGCACGCTACCCGGCCGGCCAGGAAAGGAGTGGGGACGAGCGAGCGCCCCCCACCTCCTGAGCCGTATCAGGCCGCATGCCCTCAACATGGGAGGGTTGGGTGCTCTGGGGCAGGGGGCGCACGGCGGCCCCCCCCACCCCAGAGCACCCTGTCCCCATGTTGATAAGGACAGGGCCTCTTCCCGACAACCCTGGCCGTTGGTTGTCGGGGTCTGCGGGCGGGGGGTTAATCGGAATCTGGGAGCCCCCTTTAATAAGGGGGCCCCCAGATACTGGCCCCCCACCCTAGGTGAATGAATATGGGGTACATCGTAACCCTACCCATTCACCTGGAGGCAAAGTGTAAAAGAAAAAAAAACACACAACACAGGGTTTTTAAAGTAATTTATTAGTCAGCTCCGGGGGCCCCCCTGTCTTCTTTAGCTCTTTTAGCAGGGGGGCCTTCTTCTTCCGCTCTCCGGGGGTCTTCTCCGCTCTCCGGGGGTCTTCTTCCGCTCTCCGGGGGTCTTCTTCCGCTCACCGGGGGTCTTCTCCCATCTTCTCCGCTGTCATCTCGGCACCGGTTTTTCTCCCGCTCGCTCTCCGGTGCCTTCTTCTTCAGGGCTGGCCGCCGCTATCTTCATGTGTTAGCTCGATTACTAGCAGCACTTTGGGTACATAGCTCATACGCTACTTGCTCATTACGCCATATTTTACTTGTGATCACTTGTACTCGTCTTTCACTGGGCTTGTACTTTTTTATCTATTTTATATATTTTTATCCAGTTTTTTGTTTATTTTGGCTTTTATTTTCTATGCCTAATAAAGGCTTGTTTTGGGATTAACCGCACTATGTGAGTACGTTTTCCCTTACATGGTTTCTACGTTTGGCCTGCATACTACACTCTTTCATCTGAGAACCACACCTGCACGAGCTGTCTCCTCTCATTGGATTGGACCCGTCCTGGCGGATTAAAGGCTGGCACATCAAACAGCTTCCCTATTGACATCACGGCTGCCTAGGAGCTCGTACATGCGTGTTTGACATACCGTCGCTGACGTGTATGTCCACACTTTCCGGTAAGAGTACCCATCTTTATACTTGTTTATTTGGATACCATTGTGGATTGCTGATGAGGTTCCAACTGCTTATTAAGAACATCTGAGTTCCATACCTGAGAAGATCACAACATCTTCCATTCCTCTACAGTCATCTGGTCTTTTCCACAAAGAACTTTTGACCAACTCCAATAAAGGAAATACATTGCATATATATATTTCTTTGGACTGTATAGGCCATTTTGACCTTGGACTATCACATTTACATTTTGGAGTTACACGTATAAATTATATGGACTTCATTTGAGGTTCTCATTATCATTTATTTTTGTGTCCTCTCACCTATCACGGTGTGTTTATATTACACATTATCCAGCTAGATCTCACTTTCTAGCTGTCTTTCAGGTTATTTACCTGTCACATTACTTGGGGGTGTGTCCCCCTCTTTTTTCTTTTTTAAATTTCTTTGATTTTTCACTGAACTTTGATTATTCACCATATTTTTTGATTCATTTCACTGAATACTCAGCGCTGCACTTTTTCTTTTTTATTTTTACGATTACTAGCAGCGGCCAGCCAGCTCTTCTTCTGTCTTATGTCTTCTTCTCTTTCTCCCATGTTGACACGATGCTTCTTCCCGCTGTTATGCCGGGTGTCCGGTGCGCAATGATTTATATAGGCCTCTCTTGAGCATGATGGGACTGTGACATCATAAGAGAGGCCTATATAAATCATCGCACACCGGACACCCGGCATAACAGCGGGAAGAATCGTCGTGTCAACATGGGAGGAAGAGAAGAAGACAGAAGAAGAGCGGGCTGGCTGGCCGCTGCTAGTAATCGAGCTAACACACGAAGATAGCGGCGGCCAGCCCTAAAGAACAAGGCACCGGAGAGCGAGCTGGAGAAGAACCGGGGCCGAGATGACAGCGGAGAAGATGGGAGAAGACCCTCGGAGAGCGGAAGAAGACCCCCGGAGAGCGGAAGAAGACCCCTGGAGAGGGAAGAAGACCCCCGGAGAGCGGAAGAAGAAGGCCCCCCCTGCTAAAAGAGCTAAAGAAGACAGGGGGGGGCCGGAGCTGACTAATAATTTACTTTAAAAACTCTGTGTTGTGTGTTTTTTTTTCTTTTACACTTTGCCTCCAGGTGAATGGGTAGGGGTACGATGTACCCCATATTCATTCACCTAGGGTGGGGGGCTGGTATCTGGGGGGCCCCTATTAAAGGGGTCTCCTAGATTCCGATAAGCCCCTGCCCGCAGACTCCGACAACCAATGGCTAGGGTTTTCGGGAAGAGGCCCTGTCCTTATCAACATGGGGACAGGGTGCTCTGGGGTGGGGGGGCCCTGCAGTGCGCCCCCTTGCCCCAGAGCACCCAACCCCCCATGTTGAGGGCATGCGGCCTGGTACGGCTCAGGAGGGGGGGCGCTCGCTCATCCCCATTCCTTTCCTGGCCAGCCGGGTAGCGTGCTTTGGATACGGGTCTGGTATGGATTGTGGGGGGACCCCACATCATTTTTTCGGCGTAGGGGGGTCTCCTTACAACCCATACCAGACCTAAGGGCCTGGTATGCTCCTGGGGGGGGGGGGAACCCATGTCGGTTTTTTATTTAAAATTTGGTGTGGAGTTCTTCCTCTCAGGATTCATACCAAACGCCGCAGCTAGAATTGGCGGGAATCCAATTCGGATCTCCCATCGCTTCTATGACGACTTTGTCTCCCTCGCGGCAAGCCAGCTCGGCGCTGGCTCCCGCGATGGGGCTCGTAGGTGGTCAATCTCGCCGAGAAAAGGAGCGAGATTGACACAATATCGCGGTCACCTACTGTACCTGAAGACGATTGTTCCTACGATCAAGATCGGCCGATGATATGGCGTCTCATCCCTCGGATAAGTCTTGACTGTTAAGCAGGGTATGGAGTGTATTGCAGAGTAGCGCTGAAGAGCTGGATTATGTCTTCCACTGGAGAGATGAGCGCGCACAGGGCTAAATACCTAGCAATGTGCAGGGTGGCCATTATCTGCTGAAAGCCCGGTGTGTGTATGGATGCGGTGTCCCTGGCCAAATCGATCGTAGGTGGTGGTAAGCAGTATCGCCTTCATGGCAGCAGTGTTTATGTTTGTTGTATTGTTTCCCTGTTTTCCATATGCTGTTTTTTTATGATTGCATCATGCCCAGTGAGCGGCTGGTTCCCGTGCGTTCCAGCTGCCGCTCCCTCTTACTTCCGGGTTTCCATCTGCGTTCTACAAATGGACGGACCCGAAAATGAAAGCAAGGTTTGGTTCGCGCATGCGCGCGAGTATCGCCGTCGTTTTTAAAAAAAAGTCGGGGGAAATCTGTGAAGCTCGGGATCGATCGTTCGAAACGGCGGTTTCCCGGTGCATTTACAGAGACTACCCCAGGTAAGTGCTCGTTCAGAACGTTCAGTTTTAGCATGTGTTTTAGTCGTTTGAGATCTGGTGTTTGACTCTCCCATCTGCAATGTGTCTGTTCTACTATGGATTCTTCATTGCCCCTAGTGGCCAGCCCTCTCTCAGCAGGTAAAATTGGAAAACTATGTTTTTATTTTCCTGTTGGGGGGGGAAGAGAGTGGAATATAGGGCATTGTCATGACTATGCTTCTCTCTCTCTCTCTCTCTCTCTCTCTCTCTCTATTCTTCTTTTTTTCAGCCCTTCTAGGTCTGACCAACATCACAGCGAGTCCCGCAGATGCAGCGGGTCCTCTAAATCGCACCACCGGCACTCATCTTCTAGACACCATAATTCTTCGAAATCCAGACATCCCAGTAGGGATACTCCTCACCCCCCCTCATCTCGCAGCAAGAGTTCAGAGAGATTTTGTTGGGGGTGCAAGGCTCCGGTTTCTGCTAGCAAGTCCCTTTGCGATCATTGTTTTTCAAAGGCAGCCAATGAAAGGGAAGGTGCAGACAAACACCTAGAAGCATTGGTTAAGCGGGTCGTGGAAAAGTCGCTACAGGAGAGAGATGCCAGATTGCAGCATGATTCTCCTCCAGACCCAATGATTCCCTTGTTGGATCAGGGACAAATGCATGAGACTTTTGAAGTCGCTCAAACAAGCCATCTCTCAGCTCCCCCCCTCAGAGAGTGGTTCAGAAGTGGATGATACAGGGATAGGCTTTGATTATGCCTTAGTTCCTGCTTTAGTGAAAGCAGTCAAGGAAGTTTTGAATTTGGAAGATCCAATTATCTCTCCTCCCAAACAAAGAAAACTTTTTAAACAGCTCATTAAGGAGCGACATTATTTTCCGTTTGTCACAGAAATAGGTGCCATTATTTCAGAAGAATGGGGTAAACCTGATAAAAAAAAAAGGCTCTATGCAGTCAAAAATGGCAAAATTATATCCTTTTAAAGAGGAAGACGTGAAACATCTTGACTCTACTCCATTGGTTGATGCAGCTTTGATGCGTTTGGTGAGATACGTAACCCTTCCCTTGGAAGATACGGTTTCTTTCAAAGATCCTCTAGAGAGACGGATTGATTCAGACCTGAAGAGAATCTACCTGACAGCAGGATCAGTCTGTAAACCAATTCTGGCTTTAGCAGCTGTCTCAAAAGCCTTGGAGGTTTGGTCAGACAATGTGAATGATTCCCTCAGAAGTATCTCTGAAGAAATGGCCAAGAGCTCTCCTATTCAGGAAATCAGGCTAGCATCTGCCTTTCTGGGGAGGCCTCTATTGATGTTATTCGCCTAGCGGCTCGAGTAATGTTGTCAGCGGTTACTGCCCGCTGTGCCTTATGGCTTCATCCCTGGTCGGCGGATCCAGCTTCAAAGCAAGCTTGGTGCCGCATTCCCTTTTGAAGGCTCGTCTCGCTTTGGCAATAAACTTGATAGTGCCATTTTCCGGGCCACAGGTGGTAAGTCGGGGGCCCTCCCTCAGTACAGGCGTGTACAAAATCAGGAACGCACTTTTTTTTAGAGCACAGAATCTTCAAGGCCCTGGAAATCCAGACAGTCTTCTTTCAAGAAGCAAACTAAGAGTACTCCTTCTAGTAATCAGGAGTCTACTGAAAAGTCTTTCTGAAATTGGGCGGCCTCAATTCACAATTTTTGGACCATCAAGACGGTCTCTTTAGGCCACGTACACCTGGGTCTTCAACAGCAGCCCCAGGCTCAGATTCATGCCTACAAATCTTCCATGTACAGAAGAAAACAAACAAATCCTATTATGTAAGCTCTTTAGTAACTCAAGGCGCAGCCATTACTGTTCCAGAGGGCGAACGAGGTGAAGGCATGTACTTGGAGACCAGTAATAGACTTGACTCATCTCAACCGATTTATTCGGAAAGAAATTCAAAATGGAGTCACTATTGACAATCCAGCAGTCCATCCATCCAGGAGATTGGTTAGTGTCAATAGACCTGAAAGATGCATACTTCCACGTTCCAGTAGAGGGAGACTATCAAAAGTATCTCCGCTTTGCGGTAGGCAATCAACACTTACAGTTCACCTGCCTACCATTTCGTCTCACAACATCACCTCAGGTGTTCTCCAAAGTTCTGCTAGCCGTTGTGGCTCTCCTCCGAGTGAAAGGAGTTCGCCTTCATCACTACCTAGACGATCTCTTACTTCTAGCTCAAGACAGAAGTCAACTCCTGGAACACATGGACCTAGTAATTGCCACTCTCCAAGAATTCAGATGGCTATTGAATTTGGAGAAGAGTCATCTTGTTCCAACACAATCTCTGATATTTCTAGGTGCCCTCTTCAACACAATAGAAGGCACCATTTGATTGCCTGAAGAGAAAATTGCAACAACACTTGCTGCTCCTCACCTATCTGCTCTTCAATGTTTTAAAGGTGATTGGCACCATGGTAGCCACCATTCCTATGGTGAAGTGGGCTCAGTGACACACTCACCCATTCCAAAAGGGTTTCTCCAGCAATGGGACTTCCCCAGCAAGAGTCAACGCATCATGCTCACTCAACCCATGAGAAAGTCTCTTCTGTGGTGGCTTCAGGTGAAGAATCTCCGCAACTGTCATTCGATTTGTCCCATCACTTGGGTTACAATAACCTCAGATGCCAGCAATCAGGGCTGGGGCGTTCATTGCCTGACAGAAATAGTCCTAAGGCAGGTGGAGCACACCTTCTCAAGGAACTGTATCCAACATACTGGAGCTGCCTTTCAGGCGCTCATATCCTTCCGCCATCTATTAATGGATTCCTCTGTGATGCTCAGGCTGGACAACACAACCGCTGTTGCTTACATAAGGAAGCAGGGTGGAACCCACAGCTCGTCCTTATTCCGAGAGGTGGAGCCAATTATGAATTGGGCCCAGAAGAACCTAGCCAACATCTCGGCAGTGTACATTCTGGGGGTCCAGAATGTTCAAGCGGACTTTCTATCACAAATCCAATTGAACAACAACGAATGGTCTCTGCACATAGAAGTGTTCAATTGGCTTCTAACACTGGGAGTGTCCCCAGAAGTGGATCTGTTTGTGTCCCCATACAACCACAAGTTGATCAAGTATTATTCAAGGTTCCGGGATCCCCAAGCCTATGGGATAGACGCTCTCACAGATCAATGGAAATTCAGCATAGCATATGCCTTTCCACCAATACCTGTAATTCTTCAGTTTCTTCGCTAACTCAGATCAGAGGATGTAGAAATCCTAGCAGTGATTCCATTTTGGCCCAACAGGCCATGGTTTTCCCTTCTAACGCGCCTCAGTGACCGGGACTCGATCCCTCTTCCTCTCTCAGGGCACAACGTTGCACCAATATCCGGCTCATCTGCACCTCAGGGTGTGGTTCTTGAGAGGGGAAGGTTTGAAGCATTAGGATGTCCCGAAGAAGCCATTTCAACTCTTCTTAACGCTAGAAGAAATGTAACTACAAAGTTTACGAGCGTATCTGGTCAAAATTTACAGATCATATGTCTTTCAGAACTAACCCTTGCAGTTCCCCAGAGGTCCAAGATATACTCAGTTTTTTACAAACGGGTTTGGACTTACCTTTAACAATCAGTTCACTTCGAGTGCAAATCTCAGCCATCTCTGCATTTACTGGAATCTCTTGGGCCAATCATCCCTTGGTTCGCCGGTTCTTCAAGGGTGCCATGCGGCTTAGACCTCAGAGAAAACCAAGGTTCCCCAAATGGGATCTGCCTCTTGTCCTGGGCTATCTTACTACGATCAGCTCTGATCCGAATAAACCACTATCAGCTAAGGATCTTACTCTCAAGACCGTCTTTCTAGTAGCGGTCACTTCAGCTAAAAGAGTCTCTGACATCAGAAATCTGGGTTCAAAAGAACCATTCTTGGCCTTCTTTCCAGATAGAGCAGTATTAATTCCTATGCTGGGCTCAAATCCTAAAGTTACATAAATTTTTCATGAAAATCAGGAAATTGTACTACCCACTTTTGGGTTATCTGAAGATCAAAGTATTCATCCCCTTGATGTGGGGCACACATTAATTCAATATCTGGAAATGACAGAATCTTTCAGACAAACAGATTTTCTTTTCATTTTTCTTCATGGAAAGAACAAAGGAAAAGGGCCTCAATCAGATCCATTGCAGCTTGGATAGTTCAGACCATCCAGAGGGCATACAAAGCCAAGGGCTTGGCACCTCCAGAGGCAGTGTCTGCGCACTCAAACTGGAGCATTTTGACTTCTTGGGCAGCCTCACGTCATGTCGCACCTGAAGTTATATGTAGAGCGGCTTCGTGGCCGTCTATTAATACGTTTTGTTTCCCACTATTGTGTTGAACCGGCTGCTTTATCTTCACTGAATTTTAATTTACAAGTGCTGCCAGTTGACAGTGTTAAATTATTAATTTTCTTGCCTTAGCATTTTGCCCGCCCGGGTGTGTTTGGCGAGTTATTTCCCACACGTATGCTGCCATGGAGCATGTCAGGAAAACGGAACATTTATTATCAAATACTTGCCGTAATTTTCCTTTCCTGATAGGCTCCATTGCAGCAGGAGTCCCTCCCAATGCTTGGAGTAGGCTAGTTACGGAACACGGCTGAGAGCTCACAGCTGAAATTTATAGGGAGGGGTCCTATTGGGAAGTTATGGAGGCGAGGGCCAACCCACACGTATGCTGCCATGGAGCCTATCAGGAAAGGAAAATTACAGTAAGTATTTGATAATACATTTTCCGTGATGAGTGATCATAACTCATCTCTTCCTTCCTTTCTAAATGAATTTAAACCAATCGACAATTTGTCCTTTGCAAGCAAGTTTTTTTCCTGCATTCCACTGTATGTAAAATTAGTATTTTCACACAAACTTATCCTTATGCAAATACCTAGTTAACATCAGTGGTATTAAGAAGTATTTTATATCGTTTTGAAAATATTATTACAGGTTAAATTATTACTAAAGGCTCTATGTAACAGTCTAAACATGTGCTAAATCTAGTTACTATGAGATGCACAAACCTCATTAACCACTTCAGCCCCAGACCATTTGGCTGCCCAAAGACCAGAGCACTTTTTGCGATTTGGCACTGCATAGTTTTAGCTGACAATTGCGCTGTCGTGTGACGTGGCTCCCAAACAAAATTGACTTCCTTTTTTCCCCACAAATAGAGCTTTCTTTTGGTGGCATTTGATCACCTCTGCATTATTTTTTTTTGCGCTATAAGCGAAAAAAAGAGTGACAATTTAAAAAAAAAAAGCAATATTTTTTACTTTTTGCTATCACAGGGAGCTGTGATCAGTGTCCTGTCGCTAGGCAGAATGGGGAAATGCTTGTTTACATCTCATTTCCCCCGTTCTTCCTCTCCGTGAGACGATCCCGGGACTCTTAGGCCCCGTACACACGGGAGGATAATCAGCTGAAAACATGTCCGCCCGGAGATTTCTGTATGATGGTTGTACACACCATCAGACAGAAATCCGCGCGTAAACAATACGCGGGGCGTGGCCGCACCGTCGCCGCGACGATGACGCATGCGTGGAAGTTCAATGCTTCTACGCATGCGTCGAATCAGTACGACGCATGCAAGGGATGGCGGTCGGTCGGACGTGTCCGATGAGTCTGTACAGACAACCGAACACGTCCGACGGACAGGTTTCCAGCGGACAGATTTCTTAGCGTGCTAAGAAATTTTTAACCGCTGGAAACTGTTCGATCCGGTCGTGTGTACGGGGCCTTAGAGGACTTAGAGTCTGCGGGACCCGAGGTCACACTCACGAAGTGCGCACCCACAATGCCGTGTCTTAAAGGGTGACGTGTATATATACACGTTGATATGCCCAGCCGTGCCATTCTGCAGAAGTATATGGGAGTGACACGGTCCTTAAGTGGTTAAGTAAACAAAAAGCGTCCTTTACCTTCCCTTACTGAGCCATATCTTTGTCTCACATGCACCCCCTCCCAGACACTGCAGCTCACAGTGAAAGGGTTTTTAGCAACAGAAACAGTGTGTAAGGGCTTACCTTGGTTGGAGTCCATAATGCAGCGTTGTATGCTCACCATTGCAAATACACACAGCCCACAGTAACAAAGTAAGAAGCTACCTGGGCTGTGAGTCTGTGCATGGGGGCTTGACAGGGATTAGCCAAAGGATAGTCTAAGTAAAGCCATAGTCAGAGATTCCAAAATTCAGAATAAACGATCAACATAGCCAGGGTCAGAAGCCGGAGTCAGTCTTGTAGCTGTAACTAGAACACACTAACCTTTGGAAATGATAGAAACAGAATAATGAACTGACACATCCCTTAGAGCGGGGATAAGCAATTAGCGGACCTCCAGCTGTTGCCAAACTACAAGTCCCATCATGCCTCTGCCTCTGGGTGTCATGCTTGATGCTGCCAGAGTCTCGCTATGCTTAATGGGACTTGTAGTTTGGCAACATCTGGAGGTCCGCTAATTGCTTATCCCTGCCTTAGAGTGAGGCAGTGTTTTATACCCTAGTTAAATAGGTAACCTGCCTCAGCTGAACCAGAAGAGACAGGTGCAGATTGCAAGGAGATCCAGAGAAAGACGATCAGTACATCATTCAGAACCAGGCTTAGCTGGAAAGCAGGCAGAATACCAAACTGAGGAGTGGCTCAGAAGTAAAGAACTGAAGCAGCAACAGAGAGGTCTCGGGTTCAATACCACCTAGAGCCACTTTGGGCGTGACCACGCCTAGCCATCTGCTTGGCACGTCAGGGACCGTGACAGTCCCCCCCTTAGAAACGCTGTCTGGGCATGAACAGGAGGTTCCTCATAGGCATAGTCCTCAAAGTCCAAATCACCCTCCTCACCAGAGTAGCCAAGCATGTCATCGTCAGACAGGAGGTATGTTTTGTCATAGGCATTCATGCCATACATACAGTCTTCAACAAACCTACGGGGAAACAAAGCACCAACTGCAGAGCCTGAAGACTTTTTTTTTCCTTTTGGTCTTTGAAGTTCTAGAAGGGGTTCCATTCGCCACTTGCAAAGCTCGTTCAGATACTACCAGATCCTGCTTACGGACCATGGTGCCATTCGAGGCATGCATACAATCAGGTGGTAGTAGTTCACTTGGGGACACCGAAATCTGAACTACAGTTGGGGACACAGGAACTTCAATTGGGGATGCAGGAATCAGAACTTTAGTTGGGGACACGGGAATTGGAAATTCAGTTGGGGGACACAGGAAATTCAGTTGGGGGGGACACAGGAAATTCAAGGCTTTGTGGTGTTAGATCTTCATGGCTGGGCACATACAGAGCTTCATAGCTTGGAAGATACTGGGATGGCATGGTGTTGTATCTGTACAGAGTATTTCTGACCCTGGATACCCATAGGCCACGTGAACAGAGAGCAGACTTGGGAGCACTGGTTTTCTTGGAAAATGGGAATGTGAGAGTCCAGAGCAAACATGAAGGTTTCCCAGCTGTCCAAGACTGGACTTATTCTGACTCTGATTGTTGTGAAGAGATTTATCCCTTGTGAGACCTCTATGCCTGGCCTGTATAAGCAGATATAACCACTGAGGACAATCCTTATCAGATAGCTTGAACACACCAATACAGATTCTATTCACAGAAGTCGCTTTAATCCAAACATCAGAATACATCAGATGACAGGTTACAGCAGATGAACAGGTTGTGGTATTGTGCGGTCAAAAGATGATACTGTCTGTAGCTTACAATGCAGAATACATCTGCCCTTGTGACATGTGGCCTTTAGGCAGTCTCCATAGACAGGAAGTACAAACTGAGAAAGAAGGGTGGAGCATACACAAAAAGGAAGCGTGTCATAGATCAGACAAAAGAAAATACAAACTGTGCATTACCACAAAAGGTCACTAGATGGCAGCATGTAAACTAAACATAATGTACATAGAAAATGGTTGAGAAATAATATGTATATACTGTGTATATACGTATAACAAATCTATGCCCATTGGGTGGCACACTCCCCGTCTGGCATTGTAAATGTCACTATATATACAGTATATATATAATATATATCAGAACAGTAGTGATGCAACTGCAAATAACAAACGGTGGTATTTGCCTTGATGTCTTGAAAACCTAAAAGACATAAAAGAACATGCATATATATGCAACAATAATAACTTTGAGATTCTTCTTGAAGTCACAAGTAGGAACCAGCAGCGTAAGCAAACAAGTTCATTCTCCAAAGGGCACGAGCAGAACAAGTTCTGTGATAGGTCTGATGTAAGTCTTTACAGTCCCTTGTCTTGAAACCTTCACCTCCACCTTGCGTACATTTCCGTCATCACTAGGGATGCTCTTTACAATAAGTCCCATGGGCCATTTGATTCTTTCAGCTTTCTGGTCCTTTAGCAGAACGAGATCTCCAACTTGTATGTTAGGGTTCAGATCAATGGCAAAGGTCTTGACTTCAGGACGAATCTCTGGATCTTTGTCAGGTTCTAGAAGAGTGAAGACATTAGCTGTGGTTTCTTCTGGATGATCCAGTAAGAATTCAGGACCTGTTAACCAAGAAGAATTTGCAAAGACACTTGCAGAAATTGGCCTGGTCGCATGATCTGCAGGGTTAATTCTAGATGGAACACAATGCCATTGTTCAGGTTTAGATTATTTCCTGATTCTCTCTACATGGTTGCTGACATACTGTAGACATAGAAACGTTTAGTCTGGTTGTATATGTAGCCTAGAACAACTTTGCTGTCTGTGTAGAATTTGATGTCATATATCTGAATGTCTAGCTCACGCAGTATGAAATCTGCTATTTCTACAGCTAGCACAGTTCCACAAAGTTCAAGCCTGGGAATCGTGTGTTCAGGCTTTGGTGCTAACTTAGCTTTCCCAAACAGAAACCCTATGTGGGCTTGATTAGAAGAGTCTCTTACCTTGAGGTAAGCGACAGCTGCTATGGCCTTAGTAGATGCATCTGAGAAGATGTGAAGCTCTTTCCTTTGACTTGTAGCAAGGGAGGCAGGAGTGTAGCGTCGTGGGATACGGATTCCATCTAAGGCATGTAAAAATTGTTTCCAGGACTCCCACTTTGAAAGCTGGTCTATTGGTAGTGGAGCATCCCAATCTTTAATAGTCTCTGAGAGCTGTCTAAGTAGGACTTTACCTTGTATGGTGATGGGAGGAATCCCAATGGATCGTATAGACTGTTCACCACTGACAGACCACCATGTTTGGTGAATGGCTTGTCTACAGAGCTGACTTGAAAGCCGAAGGTATCTTCTAATAAGTTCCACCACAGACCCAGACTTCTCTGTACATGTGGTATGTCCATTGCACACACTATTTGAGGCAATCTTGTGTAGTCTGAGGTTGGCCTCAGAAAGCATACCTTTTGTCCTTCGGAGCAGGTCTATGGCTTCTTCATCTGTAGGTAAAGATTTAAGTCTATCGTCCACATAGAAGTCTCTCTCAACGAAGTGTCGAGCATCCGCACCATACTCCTTTTCTCCAACAAGGGCAGTCCTTCGTAAACCGTATGTTGCAACAGCGGGTGAGGGACTATTTTCGAAAACCTGTACCTTCATGCGGTATTCAATCATCGTATTGTCCATGTTGTTGTCACGGTGCCACAGAATCCTTAGGAAGTTCCTATGGTCTTCACATACAATGAAGCAATTAAACATTTGTTCAATGTCAGCAGTTATGGCAACTGGCTCTCTTCTAAACCTCACAAGTACACCTACAAGGTTGTTGGTTAGGTTCGGACCAGTGAGAAGAACATCGTTCAGGGATACACCTTGATGCTTGGCACTGGAGTCAAATACTACCCTGATTTGCTTTGGCTTACGTGGATGATACACTCCAAAGAAAGGCAGGTACCAGCACTCATCGTGACTTTGAAGTGGTGGAGCTGGTTCAGCGTGATCATTGTCAAAGATCCTTTTCATTTCAGGCCTGTTCTTTAGTGTTCGCTGAAGTGAGTTGAATCTGGATAGAGCCCGTTCACGATTGGTTGGGAGTTTAACCCTTGTAGCATGAAGAGGTAATGGTGCAAACCAACTGTTAGACTCATCCTGGAAGAATTTTTTGTCGATTATTTTGATGAACTCTGTCTTCAACTGACAAGTGTAAGGCTGACCGCAGGTCAGCCTGTATTTGTAGGAGGAGTCGGGAGGTATTTAAACCCACCCTCCTTCCTCCTTCTGGGCGACGATTTCTTGTGTGCCCGTCTGACGTCACTTCCGGTTTTCGGCTCGGCATGTCGTGAGGCTCCTTGAGGAGTCCCTGTGTCTACCGTTTTTTACTTGCAGGTTCTGGAGTCAGTCGGGAGGCCCCCACAGGCGGGCGGCCATCTCCAGCTGGTCGGTATGGGGTATCCACGGCGGGAGGGCTCCCCTCTGAGTCGACGCACGCCACTTCCGCGTGTGACGTCAGAGTGCCGACAGGAGTCGCACGCTCCGGCGGCTGATGGCTGCAGCTGAACGGGAGCCGTGTCCTCCCTCCTTACTGTTCGGGGGTCCGCTCCTCTCCCTGCGGTGGAGTTGCAGGGGGAGCGGGTGTCTGCTTGGTAGCTGGGGGGGGCTTGGCAAGTGGTTGTGGGGGTTCCCCAGTTGGGGGGAGTGGCAGTGCGAGGTCCGCTCGTTCATAGGAGTATTTAGGGGGCGGGCAGAGCAAGGTTCACTCCACATGGTGTCAGGGGGAGGGGTAGGATCTGTGGCTTCCAGCTCTGGCCATGTACAGCATTCTATCACATGCATACTCCTCGCAATACATGTTCAGCTCCATTCATGTACACATACTCCATACTTCACGTCCAGCTCTGCAATTCACTACTGTCCATGTGTCATGCATCTCCCCCTGAAAAAAGTGAATATTACCGCGCTTATCAGGGGAGAGGGGAAGGGGGGGGGGGGGGGGGGGGGGGGAGGGGTAAGGGTACAGCTGCGGCACTGAAAGGTGTATCAAACCATAAATACTTGATAATAGGGAGGGTAGTGCTGCGCTAATGGGTGGTGGATGGGTGGGTGTATGGACAAGTGGGGGAAGGGAATGGAAGATGGTATAACTGAAAGTAGGAACAGTGTAACCAAAATAGCATAAACAAAAAACTGATCAGTGAACAATACTGGTGCAAATCATATAACTCCACACGTTTCTCTTAATGTGATAAAATGAAATAAGGTATTGGATAGTGCAAAAAACAGTAATTTGTGTATAACACAACACCCGAATAACTGTGATGGGTAACAGTATTAAACTGGTGATAAAAAGTCCATAGACAAGGCTTGAGCTGTGTCAGCCAAAATATATATGGATAATAATTAAACAGTCCAAAAAATAGGAAAAAGTGCTGGTGTAGGTCCGCAGTGTGAGGTGGAAGAAGGATGGGTATCCAGTGATCCTTTTAAGGTGAATAAGGGTGTCCCCTTACCTTACTGCTGTAAGGTAACAGCATATAGATCCAACCACATTAGGTGTTAACCAGATGGGCTTTTATCCAGAAACGATAGATCCTCCTTGGAAATCTCGTCCTGGATTGATGAGTATCACACCCCAAAGAAAATAAAGCATCGATAGTGTGATATCGTTTAAAATTTTAATTCTCGTAAAAAGTATAAACAAGGGTACTCACATTGTTAAAAATACAATAAGGCATGTAAGAAAGGAGAGCAGTCTGTCGCCAACGTCACCTCCGATACCTCTCAGTGGGCTCATGCGCATTCGTCACTATCATGTGTCTCCTGAGGAAGTCACATGATAGTGACGAATGCGCATGAGCCCACTGAGAGGTATCGGAGGTGACGTTGGCGACAGACTGCTCTCCTTTCTTACATGCCTTATTGTATTTTTAACAATGTGAGTACCCTTGTTTATACTTTTTACGAGAATTAAAATTTTAAACGATATCACACTATCGATGCTTTATTTTCTTTGGGGTGTGATACTCATCAATCCGGGACGAGATTTCCAAGGAGGATCTATCGTTTCTGGATAAAAGCCCATCTGGTTAACCACCTAATGTGGTTGGATCTATATGCTGTTACCTTACAGCAGTAAGGTAAGGGGACACCCTTATTCACCTTAAAAGGATCACTGGATACCCATCCTTCTTCCACCTCACACTGCGGACCTACACCAGCACTTTTTCCTATTTTTTGGACTGTTTAATTATTATCCATATATATTTTGGCTGACACAGCTCAAGCCTTGTCTATGGACTTTTTATCACCAGTTTAATACTGTTACCCATCACAGTTATTCGGGTGTTGTGTTATACACAAATTACTGTTTTTTGCACTATCCAATACCTTATTTCATTTTATCACATTAAGAGAAACGTGTGGAGTTATATGATTTGCACCAGTATTGTTCACTGATCAGTTTTTTGTTTATGCTATTTTGGTTACACTGTTCCTACTTTCAGTTATACCATCTTCCATTCCCTTCCCCCACTTGTCCATACACCCACCCATCCACCACCCATTAGCGCAGCACTACCCTCCCTATTATCATGCATCTCCCCCTGTCTTAGGGTTCTGGTAGCTTCATGTTTTTCATGCCTTCATGTTCTCGTGTATCTACATTTCCCATTGCGGTTACGTTCTCAGGGTGTTAGGGTCTCATGCGACTACGTTCTCATGGTTTCATGGTTCTCATGCGATTTTGTGTCTTTTGCGACTACGTTTCTCATGCGATCACGTTCTCATGCGACTACGTTCTCATGGTATCATGTTTCTCATGCGATTTTGTGTCATGGTATTTTGTGTCTCATGGTATTTTCTCATGCGATCACGTTCTCATGCGACTAAGTTTCTCATGCGGTCATGTTCTCATGCGACTACGTTTCTCATGCGGTCATGTTCTCATGTGACTACGTTTCTCATGCGACTACGTTCTCATGGTATCATGTTTCTCATGCGATTTTGTGTCATGCATTTTTGTGTCTTATGCGATTTTGTGTCTCATGGTATTTTCTCATGCGATCACATTCTCATGCGACTACGTTTCTCATGCGACCACGTTCTCATGGTATCATGTTTCTCAGGCGATTTTGTGTCCCATGCGTGTTTTTGTCTCATGCGATTTGTGTCTCATGGTATTTTCTCATGCGACTATGTTTCTCATGCGATCACGTTCTCATGCGATCACGTTCTCATGCGACTACGTTTCTCATGCGATCACATTCTCATGCAACTACGTTTCTCATGCTATCACGTTCTCATGCGACTACGTTCTCATGGTATCATGTTTCTCATGCGATTTTGTGTCTCATGCGATTTTGTGTCTCATGCGATTTGTGTCTCATGGTATTTTCTCATGCGATCACGTTCTCATGCGACTACGATTCTCATGCGATCACGTTCTCATGCGACTACGTTTCTCATGCGATCACGTTCTCATGCGATCACATTCTCATGTGACTACGTTCTCATGGTATCATGTTTCTCATGCGATTTTGTGTCTCATGCGGTTTGTGTCTCATGGTATTTGCTCATGCGACTACGTTACTCATGCGATCGCGTTCTCATGCGACTACGTTTCTCATGCGATCACGTTCCCATGCGACTACGTTTCTCATGCGATTACGTATTCATGCGACTACGTTTCTCATGCGTCTTCAACTGACAAGGCTATTTTGTTGTCATCGCTTGTAGTACAAAACACTGTGGTACCTAGGTTGTCACCACAAAGGTTAGAAGTCACATCAGGTACTTGGATGATGTCAAGAGGCTTCTCTTTTACTTCATAATGGCGAGGTCACTGTTTGAAGTGGGATGCACTTCCATTTCCTAACAAGTACGTTTTGAAGGAGTGGATCTCAGATGACGTACGCATTCTATCCAAGCATACATTGCCCACGATTACCCAGGGTCCATTGCGCTGCTTGCGTACTTTATGTACTCTGAGAATGTCTCTTCCTAGCAAGACCAAGATTTCAGCATTCATGTCCATTGCAGGAATCTCATTAGCAAAGTGCCTTAAAGCGGAGTTCCACCCTATTTTACAACTTCTTTGCATTCGTTTTTACACTGCCCCCTTAAATACATTTGGGATGTTTTATTTTTGTCTTTTAAAAACTCACGTTTTTATCTGTGAGTCTCTTATTCCCCCGCCGCGGCGGAATGGCCCCCCTCGCCGCATCCAGCGCTGCTATGCCTCCTGGGATATGTGTGTCTTCAATCCCAGGAGGCTGGGCTGAACATCGCAGCCGTGGATGAACATCTCGGGGGGCGGGAGGGAGGGAGGGCAGTGCCGCCCATAGAGGTGGTGTCCTTCCTCTTCTCCCTCTCCAACTCCTCCCCCGTCCTAGCTCCTCCACCCGTCCTAGCACCGCCCCCGTCCTAGCACCGCCCCCGTCCTAGCTCCTCCACCCGTCCGTCACCGCCGCCCCCGTCCTCCTCCCTCCACCACCCGCCCATCTGCAGTCTGTCTCCGATGCACGGAGATACAGATCATCAGGCAGACAGAGCGAATCTCTGTCTGATAGATCTGTATGTGAGAGCACCGAGCATAGTACAGCCCCGCCTCCCTGTACAGCCCCGCCTCCCTGTACAGCCCCGCCTCCCTGTACAGCCCCGCCTCCCTGTACATAGAAACAGAGCTCTGCACTGTGTGTTACAAGTCTAGTGCAGGGAGGCGGGGCTGTACTATGATCACTGTACTCACATACAGATCTACACAGACCGAGATGTGCTCTGTATGCCTGATCATCTGTACCTCCCCCCACTCTGCACATAATGTCACCGCACTGTCACCGCACTGTCACCGCACTGTCACCGCACTAACATCACCGCACTGTCACCGCACTAACATCACCGCACTGTCACCGCACTAACATCACCGCACTGTCACCGCACTGTCACCGCACTAACATCACCGCACTGTCACCGCACTAACATCACCGCACTGTCACCGCACTAACATCACCGCACTGTCACCGCACTGTCACCGCACTAACATCACCGCACTGTCACCGCACTAACATCACCACACTGTCACCGCACTGTCACCGCACTAACATCACCGCACTGTCACCGCACTGTCACCGCACTGTCACCGCACTAACATCACCGCACTGTCACCGCACTAACATCACCGCACTGTCACCGCACTGTCACCGCACTAACATCACCGCACTGTCACCGCACTGTCACCGCACTAACATCACCGCACTGTCACCGCACTGTCACCGCACTAACATCACCGCACTGTCACCGCACTAACATCACCGCACTAACATCACTGCACTAACATCACCGCACTAACATCACAGCACTAACATCACAGCACTAATATCACCGCACTAACATCACCACCGCACTAACATCACCGCACTAATGTCACAGCACTAACATCACAGCACTAACATCACAGCACTAACATCACAGCACTAACATCACAGCACTAACATCACCGCACTAACATCACCGCACTAACATCACATCACTAACATCGCAGCACTAACATCACTGCACTAACATCACAGCACTAATGTCACCGCACTAACATCACCACCGCACTAACATCACCGCACTAACGTCACCGCACTAACATCACCGCACTGTCACCGCACTAACATCACCGCACTGTCACCGCACTGTCACCGCACTAACATCACTGCACTGTCACCGCACTAACACCGCACTGTCACCGCACTAACATCACCGCACTAACATCACCGCACTAACATCACCGCACTAACATCACCGCACTAACATCACCGCACTAACATCACCGCACTAACATCACCGCACTAACATCACAGCACTAATGTCACCGCACTAACATCACCACCGCACTAACATCACCACCGCACTAACATCACCACCGCACTAACATCACCGCACTAATGTCACCGCACTAACATCACAGCACTAACATCACATCACTAACATCACCGCACTAACATCACCGCACTAACATCACAGCACTAACATTGCAGCACTAACATCGCAGCACTAACATCGCAGCACTAACATCACCGCACTAACATCACCGCACTAACATCACCACACTAACATCACCGCACTAACATCACCGCACTAACATCACCGCACTAACAAAATGAATTTATTGACAGTGCACATGTCTGGTATATGTATACATACCACATATATAACAAGAGATGTATATAATCTTGTTATGTAGATATATCTGCACAGGAACAAATTATTTATTATATTTACTGGTTCCTGGAAGGAGGAGGGGAGGAGAGGTTTGCTTTGCATAGATAAGGGGCGGTAACTTCCTCTGACACTCCCGTTGCTATTGAAAACTAATCTGAAACCATTACACTGCTTGTACAGCACTGAGCATGTGCGAGGCTGAAATCCAGGAAGTCATACAGTCTGGCTTCATGATGCCCACACTTAAGATGGCCCCAGTCAATTTCTGTTTTATAAAGTGTCTAAATGCTGTAACAACCTAACAAAACGGACCTTAGTTTACAGACTAACTGTAGTAGAATACATTCAGCTTGTGTATTACAGGGGTATTTATATTTAAAAAGTTTTTTTTTTTCAATTTGTGGCCGGAACTCAGCTTTAAGTGAGGATGGTGATATGCAGCCTCTGGAGTAGGAATTTCTTCCCTTTTCGTCTGTTATCTGGTCACACACAACCAACGTTGGTAAGGGTATGCCCTCTCCCTTATTGATATGAGAGACCATGAACCCATTGGCCCTTCTGCCGAAGGTCTCTTCACGACCGGAACAGGTTCTGAGAGTATACGGTAATGCATATCCCTCTATATCAAAGAGCTCAAAGAATTTAGGCTTAGCCAGGGATCTGTTGCTCTGGTAATCTATTATGGCATACATCCTAATGGCTTCCTCAGGTCAGCCCTTTGGGTGTACCTTGACTAGGCACATCTTAGCATAGCATTTGTGATCCAAGCCTTCTGTGCATGAAGAGGAAACATTAGCTGTGGCTGGAGCATGACCTTGTTGCTCCCTGCCATGATTTGTGACATGGCTGGAGATAGATGGCTGCTGTGAATTGTCCATGGGTGGGCCCGGATGCATTAATGTAACATGTCTGTCGCTACTGCATTCTGTGCACTTGATGACAACTTTACAGTCTTTAGCAAAATGTCCATAACAAGCACAGCACCTGTAACATATTCCAAGTTTCTGAAGAATCTCCCTGCGCTCTTGTAATGTCTTAGCCCTAAGCCCACAACATTTCTTTAGGGGGTGAGGCTTCTTGTGAATAGGGCACTGACGATTAGGGTCTTTATCTCTGTCACCGCAATCACACTGGTGAGCAGGAGAGGATACGGGTGGAGTGATGTCTGTCTTTTTAACCACTTAAGCCCCGGACCAATATGCAGCCTAAAGACCCAAGGTGTTTTTACAGTTCGGGACTGCGTCGCTTTAACAGACAATTGCGCGGTCGTGCGACGTGGCTCCCAAACAAAATTGGCGTCCTTTTTTCCCCACAAATAGAGCTTTCTTTTGGTGGTATTTGATCACATCTGCGGTTTTTAGTTTTTGCGCTATAAACAAAAATAGAGCGACAATTTTGAAAAAAAAAGCAATATTTTTTACTTTTTGCTGTAATAAATATCCCCCAAAAACATATATAAAAACATTTTTTTTCCTCAGTTTAGGCCGATACGTATTCTTCTACCTATTTTTAGTAAAAAAAATCGCAATAAGCGTTTATCGATTGGTTTGCGCAAAATTTATAGTGTTTACAAAATAGGGGATAGTTTTATTGCATTTTTATTTTTTATTTTTTTTTTACTACTAATGGCGGCGATCAGCAATTTTTTTCGTGACTGCGACATTATGGCGGACACTTCGGACAATTTTGACACATTTTTGGGACCATTGTCATTTTCACAGCAAAAAATGCATTTAAATTGCATTCTTTATTGTGAAAATGACAGTTGCAGTTTGGGAGTTAACCACAGGTGGCACTGTAGGAGTTAGGGTGCACCTAGTATGTGTTTACAACTGTTTGGGGGTGTGGCTGTAGGAATGACGTCATCGATCGTGTCTTCCCTATAAAGGGAATGACGCGATCGATGCGCCGCCATAGTGAAGGACGGGGAAGCCGTGTTTACACACGGCTCTCCTCGCTCTTCAGCTCCGGGGAGCGATCGCGACGGAGCGGCTATAAACAAATAGCCGCGCCGTGGTCCCGGATCGCTCCCCGAGCGGACCCGACCTCCGCATGTAGCGGGGGGGGTCCCGATCGGACCCCCCACCCGCTAATAGGCGAGGACGTACCTATACGCCCATGTGCCTGTACGTGCCATATTGTGGACGTATATGTACATGCGGGGGTCGGGAAGTGGTTAACAGATATTGCTCTGTTACAGTCTTTACGTTTAGCTGCTGTGTTATCATACCTTGATGAAGATGATGAAGCAGGCAAGTTGGGTTCGCTGAAGCTGGGATAGTTTCTCATCCAGGCTTGATCACTGATGAACCTGCAAAAATATGCGAATGGAGGAAAACATACGTTATAGTCTCTTTTGTACCTTGAGCCCTGTTGTGCCCATTTCTCTTGCAGGCAGTATGGTAGTTTAGACACCACTGGATTGACACCATGAGCAGTGTCCAGAAAGCTTAGTCCAGGTAGTCGTGGGTCTGTCTTTGCCAACTCCAGCTCCATGAGAAGGTCACTCAGATCTTGAAGCTTGCGATAGTCTTTGTTCCCTATTTCTGGGAAGTTTTGCAGTCTCTTAAATAGAGCGGTCTCTATGGCTTAAGAGCTACCATAGGCTTGCTCAAGTCTTGCCCATGCAGCGACAAGACCTGCATCTGGGTGGTCAACATGCACTGTTCTCAGTCTTTCAATACGATCTGCAGATTCTGGCCCCAGCCACATTATGAGCAAATCAAGTTCCTCCTTGGCAGTAAAGTTGAGATCAGCAATAGCAGCTTTGAAGGTTGATCTCCAGGCCCTGTAGCATCAGTCAACAGTCATCAAACCTTGAGAGGGTAGTGTTAATGAGCTCACGGCAAAGTCATTCAAGTCTGACCTCTCACTCTTTGGTGCCAAAGTAACTTGTAGAACCCCTCGGGTGTGAAAGTTCTTTGGTGAAGTAGAGTGAGGTTTACCAGGATAGAATGATATGGCAAGAGCGTTTAACTGTGGTGTAAACCCTAATGCCGCATACTCACGGTCGTTTTTCGGCATGGAAAAAAAATGACATTTTTAAAAACGTCATTTAAAATCATCGTGTGTGGGCTTCAAAACGTTTTTCGGCTTCTGAAAAACAACAATTTTTTTTTCCAACGTTCTGCATTTTTTAATGTTGTTTTTTTAAATGTAGTCTTTTGGGTTGTAAAAAATGATTGTGTGTGGGCTAAAACGATGTTTTAAACCCGCGCATGCCCAGAAGCGAGTTATGAGACGGGAGCGCTCGTTCAGGTAAAACTGCCATTCATAATGGAGTAAGCACATTCATCACGCTGTAACAGACAAAAAAGCGCAAATTGTCTTTTACTAACAAGGAATCAGCTAAAAGCAGCTCAAAGGCGAATAGAACTTCCCCTTCAGAGTGCCGTCGTACGTGTTGTACGTCACCGCGCTTTATTCATCATTTTTTAAAAACGATGGTGTGTGGGCAACATAGTTTTTAATGATGTAGTTGGAAAAACGTTGTTTTTTGGACATGCTAAAAAATGACGTTTTTTTTCATGCCGAAAAACGACCATGTGTATGCGGCATCAGGCTTGTGCTGGCCGTGGCTTGAGCTGCGGCTTTTCACTGGAAGTCACCTTGTTGTCAGCTAGAGGTGATGTGGTTTGCTGCATAGATGCACTTGTAGACTTGAAGAGGCTCAGGCATTTGGAGCTGATAGGTCTCTGTGTTGAGAGTCAGAACAGTGTTGGTAGGACATATAGGAGATGACTCTGTATCACTGCAAACAATATGCTTTAGTACATATTCACTGGTGCGTTCAACTGGGTCTTGCAGCTCCGCTGGAATGGAACAATCTGAGTTAGCACTTTCTCCCATCGCTCGTTCAAGGACTCTCAGCCTTGCTAGGGCAGCTTCTTCCCCCTTTTCCATTTGCAGAACCTTTAAGGCCTCGTACACACGACCAAACATGTCTGCTGAAACTGGTCCGCAGACCAGTTTCAGTGGACATGTTCGGTCGTCTGTACGTCCGACCGGACAATTTTCCGGCGGATTGGACAGGTTTCCAGCGGACAAATGTTTCTTAGCATGCTAAGAAACATGTCCACTGGAAGCCTGTCCGTCGGACATGTTCGGTCGTCTGTACGACTTACCGGACATGTCCGCTCGGCCGAAAGCCCTTGCATGCGTCAAAGTGATTCGACGCATGCGTGGAAGCATTGACCTTCCAGGGTCGCGCACGTCGCCGCGTCATCATCGCCACCTCACCGCGTATGCTGTACGCGGGGATTTTGGTTTGATGGTGTGTACAACCATCAGACCAAAATCCGGCAGCGGACATGTCCGATGAAAACGGTCCGGCGGACCGTTTTCATCGGACAGTCCGTCCGTGTGTACGAGGCCTAATTGGGAATTTGCCTCTGCCTATTGAGCTTCCATCTCTGCTTGGTGAGCTGCTTGTTGAGCTACTTGTTGAGCTACCATCTTTGCTTGACAAGCTTTGCTTTGAAGATCCAGCTCTGCTTGTTGAGCTTTCATCTTTGCTTGACGAGCTGCCCTTTGTGTTTCTATTTCTGTTTCCCTTCTGGTAAAGGAGCTTTGCACTTTATTTTCTTCCAGACGTGCACATGCCTCTATTAGCTTGTCACTTAATGTTGAGCTTCTGGAGCGAGAGGATCTGGAAGTACGAGCAGTGTGCTTGGTTGATGTGGATCTGGAGTTCTGCCTTATGCTGAGCATTTTGCACTAAGAGATCCCTTTGTTTAATGCATCAGCCCTGGTCAGTTCTGATGAAGAGTCCTCTATAATACAGCCCTGCAAGAAAACTGTGTACTTTGCAAACAGCTGCTGGTAGCGTTCATACGCTAAAGATAAGCGATCTATAGAGTCTCTTAATTCAGCTGGTTGATCATTAAAGTGTGACAAAACTGACATGCAGTGTGAGGCTCTGTCCCATAAGTCTGACAGATTGCTGGAGAGCTCATCTCTAGTGGTTTCATAGTTTTCTCTGAGTTTCTGTGTCGGTTTCATTATACGTTTGGGTCTTACACTCTGTTTGGCAATGTCCGCAGAATCTGCTCCCTGTAAATCTGCGGGTTCAGAGGCATGATGAATCTGCGTTGTTTCAACCACAGAAAGGTGCTCAGAGTCTTTTGTAGACATCTTTCAAGTTTTAGCCAAAAAATGTACTGTCTCTTTAAGAAGACGAACAGCAGCTTAGACAGGTGGGGTAACACAGTTCAATGCAGAGAACAGTTTTTAACATTCACATGAGGTGCAGTAAGCTCCACACCACACTGACCACTACACACCACACTAACCTACCTGATTCCTGTACTGACCACTAAACATTGACTGCTACACACCACACTGACCTATCTCATTCTTATACTGACCCTTACACTAACCTACCTGATTCCTACATCGACCACTACACACCACTACACAATAAACTGACTACTACACACCACACCACACCAAAGTAACCTACCTGATTCCTATACTGGCTACTACACACTGACCACTACACTACACACTGACCACTACACACTGACCAGTGCACACTGACCACTACACTGCACACTGACCACTACACACTGACCACTACATTGCACACTGACCACTACACTACACACTGACCACTACACTACACAGCACACTAACCTACCTGATTGCTTTACTGACCACTACACAAAATACTCTACCCACAGACCAATACACAATACACTATACACTACCCACAACACTATACATTACACTATATGCTGTCTGCAGCTGCTCCCTCTCCCCAGATCATATCTACCCCCCCCCTCCGCGGGCCAGCAACAATACAAAACAAAGTGTGAGTCTCTTACCTTTTTTTGTCCATCTGCTCTGCCTCTGCGCCGCCACCTGTCACACTGCCAGACTGACTGTTGAAGGGGACATGATCGGTGACCCGGGCCGGAGAGGAGGAGGAGAGGAGAAGATGGTGGACAAAGACTGCCTGCCCCACATGGACATGATCGGTGACTCGGGCCGGAGATTAGGAGGAGAAACCAGCGGCCACAGACTGCCTGCCCCACGGGGACATGATCGGTGACCCGGGCCGGAGATTAGGAGGAGGAGGAGGAGGAGACAGCAGCCACACGAAGCCCAGCCCCACTCCGCCATGCGATTGAGGACAGGCCAGCCTTACATGACCCCTTTCACCCAATCACAGGGAGCCAGGGGCCTGCCTGAGTCTTAACATGGCGGCTGGAGTGCGGGGTCACAGAAAATAGAATTTTGAAGTATGGAGCAAGGGTGACACATACTGGCATGGGATTGCGCCCCCCAAATGTATTTTTATAGAGAGGACTAAGAAAATATAACCACGCCAATGGTGCAGCAGAAAACATAGCACAGTGAGGAAGGTTTGTGGTCCAGGATGATAGGACAGTCAAACTTAGAAGCGGATGACCCCCCCCTACAGTTGATGAATGCCTTTCGCCCTCATACCGGAAGCAGTGCAGCCGCTTAATAGGGGGCAGTAGACTAAATTTGCCTCTCAGCCCAGTCTGCCCCATAAGACTGGCGCTACCCACGATTGGAATTTCCGATAGAAAAAGTCCAACTGACTTTTTCCATTGGAAATTCCGACTGTGTGTATGCCCCATCGGATCATTTCCATCGAAAATTCTGAGGAATTCCGTCAGAGTTTAGATAGAGAACTTGTTCTCTTTTATTCCGATGGAATTCTGTCGGAAATCCGATGTGATTTTGGTCAGACAAAGGTACGGGCTTAACAGTGTAGTGCAAGCCGGCAGGGACTCTTTCCATGCTGCCCCCCTGCAAAGTGCTGGCCTAGGCCAGGATACAGCATTGCCCAACCTGCCATCTATGTGTGAAAAGAGTGGTTCTGGGGACTCGGGCGCTTGTTGGACCAAATTTAGCGCATAATTTTACTCTGGACTAAATGGAGATAGTTGGAGGGATGGAAGAGAGTGGAAATAATATAAGAATTTGGGCAAAACTGTCATTTTTACAGAGTTGATATGACCTGTCCAAGACAGGATGTGGAAACTGCCAGGACTGCATAAGGGCAGACAGTGGACGAAGCAATGGATAATAAATGGCAGCAAACAAGGAACAGTAATTAGGGGTCAATTGGACGCCAAGATAGTCGACAGAGGAGGAAGCCCAGCGGTAGGGAAAGTGGGACTGTAATCAAGTGATCTATCACTGGCATTTTTAAGTCCTATCAAAATAGTTATAATTCTTTGAAAGTAAAAGTTTTTGTACTCTCATAATATGTATTCTATTTGAAAGAAAAACTTAACTGTGTGAAGTCAAGCAATAGGTTCAAGTAAGAATCCCTCTGGCATCTCTGCAAAATGTAATAATACCCTAGAGTAAAGGAGAGTAACATCTAAAGCCAAAACATTTATTACGATATCTTTTTGGATATAAAAGGGAATAGTTAGAACCCATGTCAGATTTTTTTTGGTTTTGTTTTTATCACCTATGTTCCTTTATTTTTGTGACAATATACATTTTGATTTTCCATCACTTTTAGTCCCAGTAATAAATGACACTGGGTTAAACAGATAAAGTGACAAAGACAATCATAAAAACAGGAAAGAGGTTCTCACCTTTCATCACTCCTCTCGTATTCAAAATGTTAAAGTTTTAGCATTAAATATACTTTAAAGCGGAGGTCCACACAAAAAGTGAACCTCTGCTGTCATGTTACATGATATTATTTTGTATTATGTACTGTCTCTTTAATGTCTATCTAGTTTGTCTCTTGTGGCATTCCGTAGTTACCATGCTGCTCAGTTTCTCCTCCCCTTTTTCTGTATCAGTCATTTTAATGCTGTAATTCATGTGACCTGTGTGTATCTTCTATACCTGCATGGAAGAATCGTTCTTTTACCTGTTGTAACTTGCATTCTACGGATCATTCGACGAATAAACATCGCCAGATCTTCTTTCAAGTGAGTTGTGACTGAGTAAGCTATCTGGAAAGGTGATTTGGTATGGATAATCTCTTCAGGGCAATGAGCGCCATGTGCCACTGAAAACCTCATTCATAGCCTTTGCAGCCGATTCAGAATAGTAAAAGAACGTATCCAGCAGCCTGCACAGAGATAACTGCGTCACAGGACAGATCATAGTGAAGTGTAACTGTGTGTATTGCATGAGAATTCTGCATACAACCCCAGCACAGCTTGTTACAGCTCCTCACAGTATACAGACACTCTTCATTGCTACAGTCAAGCCTGTGTACTGCAGGCCATCATGAGTGGAAAGGGCTCAGTGTGTGATGAAACACCACAGCATGCACCACACAGAGAAAGCCAGGATGAGGACCCAGAGTCCACTGCATTGACCAAACGCTCTGTGAAACCCACTTGGAAGGTTAAAGAGAACTATGAATCCATGAGAACTGAACTAGCAACCAGTTTGAAGCAGATTTGGGATAAAATCCTCACCCACATTGATGTGATTTCATGTCCCAGCCATGAGGTACTGCAACTAGAGGGCGCCATAAAGCATCTCTCTGCTTCATATGAACTGTACCAGACTACAAGCAATAAATATAAAACTATTCTGCAAAGCATCAACACTGAGGAGTCCTTAGAGCAACTTAACAATGCCCAGCTTCTTAATGAGGAAAGAGAAAGCTTTATCCAGCGAGCTAAAGCAAAGGCAGAAGCAAAATTAATGCTGCCACAGGACACTGTATCTCACAAATCTGTATCCACCAGACGTCCTAAAGGTTCCTCTAGATCCCGAAGTTCAAGGCACTCAACGCTTAGTTAACAGCTAATAAATGCCCGCGCCGAAGCAGAGGCTATCAAAGTAAAGGCTGCATATGCAAAAAAGAGAGCAGACATGGAGGCAGAGGTTGCAGTAATGGAAGCCGAGGCAGCGCATCAAAAGGCAGCAATAGAAGCTCAAACGGCATGTCAAAGGGCAGCAATTGAAGCTTTAAAGGAACAGAGCAACTACGAGGCAGCTGCAGCAAAACGAAAGGTTTTGGAACAAGCTATCGGTGCAGATAAAAACGCTAGCAAAAGGGTCAGCGTCAAGGCAGATGTAGAAGATCCTTTCGAACGCACTAAGAACTATGTTCTAAACCACAGCAGTGAACACTCAATTACCTCCACGTTTCACGGCAACGCAAGGACTTCACCACATCATCAGGTAAAAGCTGTTCCAGCCACTTCCTACATGCAAACCCACCCCAGTGCATCTCCCGACTGTCATGCTGATCCCGCATATGTCACAGAACGGCACACTAATCCGAAAGCAAGTCGCCAACCTCCTGCTAACAGTACTGTTCCAGACCTTAACCCAACAATTCAGCTGAATGCCCTTGCTGCACCATATCTTCCCACGTCTCTTTACAACAATACCATAAACAACGCAATCCACAACAATCAACCAGCAACCTCCTATGTAAAGTCAGAGGCAACCGATACAACAGAGTTAGTAAAGTACTTACTTCGACGTGAGCTCACCATCCTGAAAATTACAGAAGCTGGAAAGCCGCTTTCAAAACTACAATAGGCGGTATCGGTATTACTGCCGATCGTGAGCTGGATCTGCTGATCGGGTTGCTTGGCCCACAGTCTACACAACGTGTCAAGAGCCTCAGGTCAGTCTACATCGACAATCCAACTGCAGGTCTCATAGCAGCATGGGAGCGTCTAGAACAGACTTACGGTAGTCCTGAAGCCATAGAGAATGCATTGCTCAAACGATTGGAAAATTTCCCAAGGATATCTGGTAAGGACAATAAAGAGTTCCAGAGACACAGTGACCATCTTCTCGAAGTCCAGTTTGCCAAAACCGACCCTAAGCTACCTGGCCTCAGTTACCTGGACACTGCTCGAGGAGTTAACCCTATCATTTGCAAGCTTCCGCATGGCCTACAAGAAAGGTGGATCCAAGTTGGGTCATCATACAAACGGGAAAACAAGGTTTCCTTTCCCCCGTTCTCCTACTTCTGCGATTTCGTCAGGAACATTGCTGACACCAAGAACGATCCTAGTTTTGCATTCAGTGAGTTCAATACTCCCTCACCTAAAGGTGACAACCTACATACTAGCTACAGGAACCGCAGAGGTCCCGTGTCTGTTAGGAAGACAGACATTATTCCCACTCCCGCCTTAGCTCCCGCCTCAAACAAGAGCGGCAAGATCGAAAACCCAAACCGATTATGTCCCATCCACAAGAAGCCTCATCCCCTCAAAAAATGTATCGGTTTCAGAAAGAAGCCCCTACAAGAATGAAAGGAACTCCTAAAGACTTTTGGGGTATGTTATAGATGCTGTGCTTCCACCGATCACTTTGCCAAGGAATGTAAAACTCCTATCAAGTGCATAGAGTGCGGTTCCGAGGACCACGTGCAAGCACTCCATCCCCTTGAGTCCAATCCTTCACAACCTGCAGACCTTCCTCCTGGGCAGAACCACAGCGGGAAGAGTACAGATCACGTACCTAATTCCACCATGGTATTTTCTTTGTGCACTGAAGTCTGTGGGGAAGACCACTGTGACAACTCTTGCGCTAAAATATGCCTAGTGAATATTCATCACAAGGATCAGCCAGAAAAGACTTTAAGGGTGTATGCTATCTTAGATGATCAAAGCAATCGATTGCTTGCACGATCCGAACTGTTCGATCTATTTTGCACAAAAGGAGAGGTTTACCCTTACACCTTAGGCACTTGTAGTGAAACTACAGAGGTTTTTGGAAGAAGGGCTCATGGATTTATTGTGTCCTCCCTAGAAAATAACCTACAATTACCCTTACCTACACTTGTAGAGTGTAACCAGATACCAGCCAACAAAGAAGAAATACCTACACCAGAAGTTGCCTTCTACCACCCTCACCTAAAGTCAATAGCAAGTGAAATCCCACCACTTGACAAAGATGCTAAAATCCTTCTTCTGCTGGGAAGAGATATTCTAAGGATCCACAAGGTACACAGACAGGTCAGCGGACCTCCAGAGGCCCCATTCGCCCAGTACCTGGACTTAGGCTGGGTCATCATAGGCAACGTCTGTATAGGCAAAATGAAAAGGCCTACTAACATTTCTTCATTCAAGACAAATGTATTGCCAAATGGTCGTAATACTCACTTTGAGTCATGCCCACATCACTACTGGGTAAAGGAGAAGGTAACTAGCTGCAAGTTGCAACATTGCAACACAAACCTTTCCCGCACCTACGATGACAGCTTTGGTCCTACAGTTTTCAAGGTAAGCAGTGAAGACGACAAGTTGGCTCCTTCGGCAGAAGACAAAGAATTCCTTAAAGTAATGGACAATGAGTTCTTTCAGGAAGATTCCAATAGCTGGGTAGCACCCCTAACCTTTCGCCTACCGAGAGAGAAGCTACCGAACAATCTACATCAAGCAGTCAAAAGATTCTCCTCCTTAAAGCTCACCTTAAGCAGGAAGCCAGAGATGGAAAGACATTTTGTGGACTTCATACAGAATATCTTTGATAGGGGTCATGCCGAACCCGCACCCCCATTGAAAGAAGGAGAAGAACGCTGGTACCTCCCTTCCTTCAGTGTGTATCACCCACGAAAGCCAGACCAAATCAGAGTTGTCTTTGACTCCAGTGCCCAACATGAAGGCTTCTCACTTAACGACATGCTCCTCACAGGGCCCAACTTGAACAACAGCCTCATTGGAGTCCTAATTTGCTTTCGTCAAGAACCTGTAGCGGTGATGGCCGACATTCAACAAATGTTCCACTGCTTCATCGTCAAGGAAGATAACAGGAATTACCTCAGGTTTCTATGGCACAAGGACAACGACATCAACAAAGAGATAATTGATTACCGAATGAGGGTGCATGTCTTTGGGAACAGCCTATCCCCAGCTGTAGCAATCTATGGACTAAAAAAGACAGCTCAGCTTGGAGAAGCTGAGTATGGAAACGACGCTCGTCAATTTGTTGAAAGGAACTTTTACGTAGACGACGGGCTCAAATCCTTACCTACTGCTAAAGAAGCAATTGATCTTCTTACCAGAACAAAGGAGATGCTAGCTGTAGCAAACTTGAGACTTCACAAAATGATATCTAACAGCCAAGAGCTAATGAATGCATTTCACCCTGAGGACTATGCTGCCAGTGTGAAAGACCTTGACCTTGGGTCAGACACACCCCCTATGCAGAGAAGTCTAGGTCTGCTGTGGAACATCAAAGTAGACACATTCACCTTCCAGGTGTCAACCTGTGACAAACCCTTCACCAAGAGAGGAGTCTTGTCCATAGTGAACAGCATCTACGACCCACTGGGATTTATAGCCCCAGTCACCACCCAAGGTAAGATGTTATTAAGACAGCTTACTACTGATAACATAGATTGGGACACTCCGTTACCTATTGAGAAACAACAAAGATGGGAGAAATGGAGAGGTTCTATGAAGACATTAGAACAGCTCCAAATTCCACGTTGCTATGCCCCAGTCTCCATCTCAGCCGCTGTCCAGAGGGAAATCCGTATTTTCTCAGATGCATCAGTTGAAGCTGTAGCTGCAGTGGCCTATTTGAAGACCTCAGGAGTTAATGGAGACATACACTGCAACTTTGTTCTAGGCAAGACAAAGCTAACACCAAAACCTGCACATACCATACCCAGACTTGAACTTTGTGCAGCTGTGCTAGCAGTAGAAATAGCTGAAGTCATAAAGAGTGAAATGGACATTAAAATTGATTCCTTCACATTTTACACAGACAGCAAGATAGTGCTTGGTTACATTTACAACCAAACTAAACAATTTTACGTGTACGTCAGCAATAGAGTAGAACGTATCAGAAGGTTCTCCTTGCCAAAGCAATGGCATCATATTCCCACTGACCTTAATACTGCCGATTGTGGGACAAGAGCTATATCTTCATCAGCTCTCCTTGACTGCTTGTGGCTGTCGCCTCCAAGATTTCTTTGTGAAAACTCCTACTCAATTTCCACGCACACTACCTATGAACTGGTACATCCTGATGATGATAAAGAAATCAGGTCTATGTACACCACACTGCGTACCTCCGCGAGTTCAGAACAAAAACTAAAGTCGCATCGTTTTGAACGTTTCTCAACCTGGTCATCAGCTGTTAGGGCTGTTGCTTGTTTGATACACATTGACCATTGTTTTAAAAGGAGCTCAACTTCAGAATGTCATGGCTGGCATATCTGTACCAACCTCCCTACTGCAACGGAAATTGAGCGTGCAGAAAGGGTTATCATTCGCTGTGTACAACAAGAAGTGTACATGGAAGAGTTGCACAGATTCAAAGGTGGAATACCTCTATCAAAGGGTAGTTCACTATTTAATCTGAACCCTGTAGTCGATGACAATCAGTTGCTACGAGTTGGAGGTCGAATAGAGAAATCTGACCTGTGCAGCAAGGAACAAAACCCCGTCATCATACCAGGTCAGCACCACATTGCCACTCTTCTAATCCGGCACCATCACAAACTAATACAACACCAAGGCCGACAATTTACAGAAGGCGCTATCAGGTCAGCTGGCTTGTGGATTGTTGGAATGAAGAGATGTGTTTCTTCCCTGCTTTTTAAATATGTCAAGTGTCGCAAGTTAAGAGGTAGACACCAACTGCAACAAATGGCAAGCCTGCCATTTGATCGCCTAAGTACAGATCCACCCTTCACCTATGTTGGAGTTGATGTATTTGGTCCGTGGACTGTGGTAACTCGTAGGACTCGCGGTGGAGCAGCCAATAGCAAAAGGTGGGCCGTGTTGTTTACCTGTCTCAGCATACAAGCTGTACATATCGAGGTGATCGAGTCGATGGATTCGTCTTGTTTCATCAACGCTTTACGAAGATTCTTCTCCATCCGAGGACCTGTCAAGCAGCTAAGATCTGACTGTGGTACCAACTTCGTTGGAGCCTGTAAAGAACTTCAACTAGACAATTTCTTAGCAAACAATGGATGTACTTGGCTGTTTAATTCACCACATTCTTCACATATGGGAGGATCCTGGGAGCGAATGATTGGAAACGCTCGAAGAATTCTCGATTCCATGTTGCAGGACCACAAGTCTTCACTATTGACTCATGAGACTTTGAGTACCTTTCTCTCAGAAGTATCCGCCATCATTAATGCAAGGCCTCTAGTACCAGTATCTTCCGATCCTGATGCTCTAATGATCCTTACCCCAGCCACACTCCTTACTCAGAAGATTGGAACTACCGTGATATCTTCTGCCGAGATTGACCCGAAGGATATCTATAGGCGTCAATGGAAACGGGTGCAACACCTAGCCAATGTGTTTTGGCACCGCTGGAGAAAAGAGTACCTGCATACCCTTCAAAGCCGTTCCAAATGGCAAACACCCAAGCCTAACCTCAAAGTAGGAGACCTTGTTCTTCTGAAAGATAGAGAAGTCTGTCGCAATGAGTGGCCTATGGGTCTTGTAACAAGCGTAATGCCCAGCGATGACGGAAAGGTTCGAAAGGTTGAGATTAAGATAACTAAAGGAGGTTCTGCTCGGACTTTCTCATGACCAATCACGGTATTGGTGCTTCTTCTCCCAAGTGAGTGACTTAGGCAGAAGTTCCGGCTATACCTGCTATGGCAGGGAGAATATTACTATCACTATTGACTGTGCTGCTGTTGAAGTCCCACGATTATAAACGATAGACTACAGGACTCAAGCCATCTGTTTTTTGGACATCATGTTTCGTTGTATATTTACTGCATACCTTCTTGTGTTTGCGGGTATCTCGTATCTATGGTTTATACACCAGTTTTACCTTTAACGTTTCTTCCCCTACAGGTTCAAGTTGGACTTCTTGACATCAGGACTTATCTTTATATATGTAATAGAATTTGAAATCTAAAGATTTCAGGCGGGGAGTGTCATGTTACATGATATTATTTTGTATTATGTACTGTCTCTTTAATGTCTATCTAGTTTGTCTCTTGTGGCATTCCGTAGTTACCATGCTGCTCAGTTTCTCCTCCCCCTTTTCTGTATCAGTCATTTTAATGCTGTAATTCATGTGACCTGTGTGTATCTTCTATACCTGCATGGAAGAATCGTTCTTTTACCTGTTGTAACTTGCATTCTACGGATCATTCGACGAATAAACATCGCCAGATCTTCTTTCATGTGAGTTGTGACTGAGTAAGCTATCTGGAAAGGTGATTTGGTATGGATAATCTCTTCAGGGCAATGAGCGCCATGTGCCACTGAAAACCACATTCATAGCCTTTGCAGCCGATTCAGAATATCTGCTTTTTCTGAACCTCCCCTCTCCGGTGTCACATTTGGCACCTTTCAGGGGGAGGGGGTGCAGATACCTGTATAATACAGGTATTTGCACCCACTTCCGGTCATAGATAGCAGCAGAATCTGCAGGTATCTACTCCACTTCCCTTCCCACCCCCTGCTGTGTTCTGGGAAACACAGAGTTCCCAGACCACAGCGGGGTCCAGTGAAAGACGTGCATGTGCAGTAGAGAACTGGACAGTGAAGCAGAAACGCTTCACTTCCTGATTCCCTCACCATGGTGGCAGGGGCAGCCGAGAGATGAATAATTGCTCGTCTTCTGCTGCTGACATCGCAGGCACCCTGGAAAGGTAAGTGTCCATTTATTAAGAGTCAGAAGCTGCAGTATTTGTAGCTGCTGGCTTTTAATATTTTTATTTTAGGTGGACCTCTGCTTTAAGTATACCTATATAATATGTATGCATATATAGTGTGTATATATCTCTATTTTAGAAATACAGTTAACATGCAAGAGTAACTACTTCTATTTCACAGGAAACTGGGAAGGAGAAATACTTGCAGGATCTATCTAATCAGCTGTCACCATTTGAAAAGATTCTTTCTAACAATGCAAATGGAACCAAATTTGTAGTGGGACACAAGGTAACGTCAGACAAAACAAATTCTGTTTGTTACAAAATATGTTTTATAATTATTAACCTTAAACTTTCTTGCAAAAATAGCATTGTAAGAGGAAATTATAGACACAGAATATATACTTTATCTACAGCTCTTCTAATGGCTGATATAATAAAGTCAGAAAGCAACAGTACTAATTTAAAGTGTAACACCACCCCAAACTACCAAATGGGAATATGAGTGCAATATGTAAACACTCACTTCAGTGACCCTCACAACTTTCAGACCAATGTTCAGAACTTCTGGTGCTCTCCTCAGGCCCCTTTTACACTCACGACTTGTCCTGCGACTTGGGACTGCAAAGTCGCAGGACAAGTTTGTACCCCATGATTTCCAACGAGTACCATTCTTATCTTTGCGACTTCAGGTCGCACCAACTTCAAAATAATCCCTGTACTACTTTGGTCTGACTTTTATGCGAGTTGAGGTCCATAGAATTCAAGATTACAAAATGCCAAAATCACCACAAAAACACAGTGAAATCGCACCCGTCTGTGAAGCCACAAGCTGTCACAGCCGAGTGCACATACTTGCAATGACAACGCTGTGGAGGGAAGGGGGAAAGGAGCGAGGCTTCAGGCGGCCACATTGCTGGACTGTGTCTGTTTATTAAAAGTCAGCAGCTACACTTTGTATTTAATAAATGTACAAACGAGTGGAACTCCGCTTTAACCTGCCTCTACTCTGCTCAACAAGTTCCCTTTTAATATTTTAGAATGGTCATTCAAACTTTCTTCTAACAGCTCTGCCCCCACCCGCCCACCCCCATAAATGCTTGCCTGAGTCCAATCTTAATCCAGCCATGTGTGCAAGAGCAGCAGCTCGCTCAGCTCTTCCTCTACATTTTCTCAGACATAGCCCGTGAGGAGAGAGGCAAGGCTGAGCCCCACTCTATGTGTCTTATGTCTCAGAGCAGAGCGTGGCTCAGGAGAGAGCACACATGAGTGCCCCCATAGCAAAGTGGCTTGTTATGGGGCCCCTCGGAGGGAGGAGTCAGGAGCGCTGGCAGGGGACCACAGAAAAAGAGGATCAGGGCTGCAGCAGGTAAGTATGACATCTTTGTCATTTAAAAAAATATATATATTTTAGAATATTTTTATTGTTTTATGCTATTGTTGTTACAGATCTCATTTGCTGACTACAATCTCCTGGACATGATTCACTGTCACCTTGATCTTGACCCAACATGCTTGGCTTCCTTCCCTCTCCTCTCAGCTTACAGTCAACGGCTTGACAAACGTCCAAAGTTGAGTGATTATCTGAGATCAGAAAAACGCAACAAGCGTCCTATTACCCCTAAACACAAATGAGCATGTACTACAAACATCCAGGCTGAAAACCCACATCATGGTTTTATGTGTCGTTTTTCTACTTTTGGACTATTATATAATTTAAAAGGCAAAATAAACTTTCACTAGTTTTACAACAAATGTTTCTTTTGCAATTGCGGAACCTCCTTTGTTTATGCCAACCATTCTCAACCCTGGGGTTCCTTCAAAGGTAGCTTGGGTTACTTAAAGTGTTCCAGGCACATATTCCTGATATGTGCCTGCTGTACCATGTACTTGTATGAGAAGGTAAACTGTTTTTTTTTGTACTTGCCTCCACTGTGCATCTCGTGTTGCACAGAGTGGCCCAGATCCTGGTCTTCTGGGGTCCCCCGATGGCCGTCTCGGGGCTACCTTGTGGGCACGCTCCCGAGTCCTGTATCCGGCGTCCATAGCCTAAGACTACAGGACTCGACCCTGCCCTCCGGCCCTTGCGTTATTGTAGTTGATTGACAGCAGCATGAGCCAATGGCTGCGCTGCTATCAATATATCCAATGAAGAGCCGAGAAGACTGAGCCGAGATCAAGCGAGTTCTCAACGCGGGACTTTCGAGGGCTCAGGTAAGTAAACCGAGGGGCTGGGGGGACTGTAATCGTCGTCTTTTTTTTTCACATTAATGCATAGGATGCATTAAAGTAAAAAAACATGAACCTTTACAACCCCTTTAAGGACTGGCCTATTTTTCAGACTTGGGGGCAGATTCTCGTAGGATCGCGCAAAACTGTGCGGGCGTAACGTATCTCCTTTACGTTACGCCGCCGCAAGTTTTCCAGGCAAGTGCTTTATTCACAAAGCACTTGCCTGTAAAGTTGCGGCGGCGTAGTGTAAATCACCCGGCGCAAGCCCGCCTAATTCAAATTAGGCAGGTAGGGGGCGTACTTCGCGTAAAAATATACGTCCGAAAAATATCCCAGGGTGCATTGCTCCAAATGACGTCGCAAGGGCGCCATTGGTTTCGACGTGAATGTAAATGGCGTCCAGCCCCATTCACGGACGACTTACGCAAACAACGTAAATTTTTAAATTTCGACGCGGGAACGACGGCCATACTTAACATTGATTGCGCCTCATATACCCAGGGGCAACTTTACGCCGGGACAAGCCTAACGTAAATGTCATAACTTTACTGCGTCGGCGCGCGTACGTTTGGGAATTTGCGTATCTAGCTAATTTGCATACTCGACGGGGAAGACGACAGAGGCGACACCTAGCGGACAAAAAAAAAATTGCATTTAAGATCTGACGGCGTAAGAGCCTTACGCCTGTCGGATCTAATGGATATCTATACGTAACTGATTCTAAGAATCAGTCGCATAGATACGACGGCCCAGATTAGGACTTACGACGGCGTACATGGCGTTGCGCCGTCGTAAGCCCTTTGAGAATCTGGGCCTTGGTGTTTACAAGTTAAAATCTTTTTTTTTTTTTGCTAGAAAATTTGTTAGAACCCCCCAACCATTATATATTTGTTTTTAGACACGCTAGAGAATAAAATGGTGGTCGTTGCAATACTTTTTTTTTTTACACCGTGTTAGCGTAAAAAATAATAATACACCAGTAAAGTTAGATATTTTTAGTTTATATTGTGAAAGATAATATTACGCCGAGTAAATTGATACCAAACATGTCATGCTTCAAAATTGTGCCCGCTCGTAGAATGGCGACAAACTTTTACCCTTACAAATCTCTATAGGTGACGTTTACATTTTTTTACAGGTTACCATTTTTTAGTTAGAGGAGGTCTGGTGCTAGAATTATTTCCCTCGCTCTAATGATCACAGCAATACCTTACACGTGTGGTTTGAACATCGTTTTCATAACAAAGAGTTAATGGAAATTGTGGACTTTGAGGTCTTCATTGAGGCCCCCTGGCTTCCAAACTGCCCAGCTTAAAAATCCAATAAGTCTCCTGAAAATAACTTCTTAACCACTTGCCAACCGCCTAACGTCGGCAGAATGGCTAGGCTGGGCAAAGCAACGTACCTGTAAGGTGCTTTGAAAATCCCGCCGCGAGAACGGGGAGATGCCTATGTAAACAAGGCATTTCCCTGTTATGCCTAGTGACAGGACAGTGATCTACTGCTCCCTGTCTTCGGGAGCAGTGGTCACTGTCATGTCACTCGTAGCCCTGCCCCCACACAGTTAGAATCACTCCCTAGAACACACTTAACCCCTTTCTCGCCCCTAGTGGTTAACCCCTTCCCTGCCAGTGTAATTTACACAGTAATTAGTGCATTTTTATAGCACTGATCGCTGTATAAATGACAATGGTCCCAAAATAGGGCCAAAGTGTCTGATGTGACCATATTGTCGCAGTCACACTGCCGGTTCTCCTTACAAGAAATGGTGGCAGCAGCACCCGTGTCCTAATATTAAAAGTCAGCAGCTACAGATGACTTTAAAATGTTGGTGGGGGGGGGCTGGAGCTCTGCTTTAAGCAAGGAGGGATCACTGTTATGGAACACCTTTTTTTCATTTTGGATGGAGTAGAGAATGGTCATTTGTGTTCTCTTCCTTCCTGCCCTGTGGTCACAAAAATATCTGCACAGTAACATACATTTTGCTTTAAATTGTCACTGAAACAAGTGTCCGCTCCTTCAGTCCCAGCCAGCGACAGTATTCTCCAGGACAAACATGTAGAAAATCACTAAAAGCTAAAAAAAATAAAAAAGTTTTCAAAACGTAAAAAAAAAAAAAATGTTTCCCTAATTACACTAGACCTCATGCACAGAGATGTTTAGAGGCTAAATAGTAAAATTTGTTTCCTGTGCCCAGTGAGTTGCAGGGGGTGCCTACAACTGACCATGCAAGTGAATGTCTGTGTGCAACTGTACTCTTGTAAATGGCTCTTGTGCAGGAGATTCAGGATAAAATAAAAAAATATGCCATATGTACAGTGCCTTAAAAAATAATTCATACCCCTTGAATTTTTCCTAATTTTGTCATGTTACAACCAAAAACGTAAAAATAGGATTTTTTAATACAGCTTACCTGTAAAATCCTTTTCTTGGGAATACATCACGGGACACAGAGCCTTAATCACCACAGGTGATTGGACACTGGCAAACCCAATTAAAATTGAGTTCCTCCCCTATATAACCCCTCCCAAATGGAGAGTACCTCAGTTTTGTAGCAAAGCAATAAGTGTTCCACATTAAACTCTGAAGAGGGGTGGGAGCTCTGTGTCCCGTGATGTATTCCCAAGAAAAGGATTTGACAGGTAAGCTGTATTAAAAAAAATCCTATTTTCTTGATCATACATCACGGGTCACAGAGCCTTAATTACTTAATGGGATGTCCCATAGCAATGCTAAAATTTGAGGGGAAGGAGACACACATCAGAATAAGACCGCCATCGAGCCAGAGGATCTATACTGCTGCCTGCAGCACACTATGCCTGAAGGCGGCATCCTCGTAACCTTTCACATCTACCTGGTAGAATTTTGTAAATGTATGGACCGAAGACCAAGTAGCAGCCTTGCAGATCTGAGCCATGGAGGCCTGGTGATGCACTGCCCATGAAGCACCAACTGCTCTAGTCGAGTGCACTTTCACCTGAAAAGGAGAGATCTTCTTTTCTAAACCATAGGCCTGAATAAGGACTTGTCGAATCCACCTTGCAATAGTGGATTTTGACGCTGCCTGGCCCTTCTTTGGGCCTTGTGGCAGAATTAATAGACAATGGCCCAGATTCACAAAGACTTACGACGGCGTATCTCCAGATACGCCGTCGTAAGTCCGAATGGCCGCCGCCGTATCTATGAGCCTGATTCATAGAATCAGTTACCCATAGATTTGGCCAAGATACGAGCGGCGTAAGGCTCCTACGCCGTCGTATCTTGGGTTGCATATTTACGCTGGCCGCTAGGTGGCGCTTCCGTTGATTTCCGCGTCGAATATGTAAATGAGCAGGATACGCCGATTCACGAACGTACGTACGTACGCCCGTCGCAATTAGTTACGCCGTTTACGTAAGACATACGCCGGCGTAAAGATAAAGCAGGTCTCTAGGTGACGCAGCCCATGCAAAGTATGGATGTCGGAAAAAGCCGCCCTACATGAATCTAGGCCAATCAGTCTTCCTTATCTGAGCCGTAGCTTGCAGATAAACATTTATCGCTCTAACAACATCTAGAGAGTGTAAACTCTCTTCCTCCGCAGACTGCGGATCTGGAAAAAGACAGTAAGACTATATCTTGATTCAGATGAAAACCTGAAACCACCTTAGGGTGGGGTGAGGACGCAGCACCACCCTGCCTTCATGAATAATCATATACAGTTCTTTACACGAAAGAGCCGCCAATTCCGATACCCTCCTTGTTGAGGATGTGGCTTCCATAAAAACCAGTTTCTGTGTCAACAGACTTAGGCCCCGTACAGACGCCGGACCGTTTTCATCGGACATGTCCGCTCGGAGATTTCGGTCTGATGGTTGTACACACCATCAAGTTTCAGCAGACATGTTCGGTCGTGTGTACGAGGCCTTAGAGAAACCTGGTGTAAAGGTTCAAAAGGTATCTTCTGTAAATTAGATAACATCAAATTCAAAACCCATGGGCACACAGGAGACTTAACTGGAGGATTCAACCGCAGTGCAAGTGTTTTTTTTTTTTTTTAATATACAGACAAAGTTGAGATTTGGCCCTTGATAGTGCTCAAGGCCAACTTCATATTTAAGCCCAACTGAAGAAAGGCAAGAATCCTATTAAACAAAGAAGGTGTTACACCAGGGATAGATTATAATTGTTGCCAACATCCTATATGTTATAGAACAAAGGAGAGAGTGTCCCCCTGACAAGGGACTGGGACTTTTAAGGCAACCAAAAAAATAACAAAATTGTAGTATATAGAATAGTTTAATCTTAAATATTTAAGAAGCCAAACATGTGGCGACATACATGACTACTGAATCAAATTCATTAAAAATCAAATTCCATTAAAACAAAATAAAAAGTTTTCTCCAATCTGTGGGTGAGGCCCGATACGTTTCAGGGAAATTCCCTTTCCTCAGAGGCGTATCCTTATTGGAAGACTTATAGTATCTAAAAAAGATATACAAAAATATTATCGGTGACAAGTATACAAGGACAGATGAGCATCGTTGAAAGAAGAGGTGCAAAAAAATGGCAACATTGCGAGACACACATGAAAACATATAATGCACAGCAAAAAGATAAATTGGTATAAATTCGCGCCACAGAACAAAATTTAAATGTTACCGATCAGATAACACAAAAACCTGTAATTATGTGAATTAAACAAAATTCTAACACAAATTAGAAGCAGCCTCCCTAGAACAGTGTCTGAACAGTAATGTGAAATAGGTAGGGTAGGGGGCGCTACGTGCAAATAAATATAAGTTATGCCCTAATAACATATATAATAAAATTATAATATATCAATATATAAATGTGCATCCATGTGTATACAGTCCATGCATAACCAGATTCCAAATGTGCAAATGAATATATAATAAAGTCCAAAACGTGATGCATCCAATGCTTTCCAAGATAAACACAGGATGTGTGCAATACTGATTTGATTGCTGAGAAGGGTAATCCGTGCTCACAAAGCCTTCACCATAATGTTATATAAAACACCCGACGTGATCGAATAAAGGATGGCTCCTTACCAACTCCAGTTGACTCTTTAACTAAAAAGAAGTCAAATGCGCTTTTTGGGAAACACTGTCCCATGTGATCAGATTCCAATCTTGCAGTCAGTTTGATGATACATATACCGGAAGAGAGACCACAATAGTGTGATACCTTTTATTAAAACTATATAAAATATAAAAACTTTGCCAAATGGCTCCTTACTAGAACAAGTGCCACAATCCAGGCACTGAGGCTGTGGGCATGGATCAGGTAGAAAGGAGGATCTCCGTTGCGGTGTGCTGCAGCAGCGAAGCAGAGAAGCATGTCAGAGAAGCATTGCATTAGTTTGAATCAATCTATCCCATTAAAGGATCACTAAAGGAAAAAAAATGTTTTGCTGAAATGACTGTTTACAGGGTATAGAGACATAATAGTTAACTGATTCCATTTAAAAACGATTAAAAATAGATAAAAATCAATCATATAATGTGCCTCCTAGATGCAAAAACGAAACTGAAACTAGTTTAGTCTTTGCATGTTATTTCATGCCTCTGTGCTGGACAGTGCCATAGAGAGTCATGGCTAGGAAAACGAAACTAAAGTTTTCCATGACTTTTTTCATAAGGAGCCAGACAACCAGGAAGGGGCAGATCCACATACATCTGCCTGGGCGCAGCATATGTGAGATACGCTACGCCGCTCTAACTTGCTTTGCTATTCTTTTAATCCTGAAAGAATTTGCGCCGTAAGTAACGGCGGCGTAGTGTATCTCTCGCGGCGTAAGGCCGCGGAATTCAAATGCGGCGAGTAGGGGGCGTGTTTCATTTAAATGAAGCGCATCCCCGCGCCGAACGAACTGCGCATGCCCCTTCCGTCAAAACTCCCAGGGTGCATTGCTCCAAATGACGTCGCAAGGATGTCATTGTTTTCGACGTGAACGTAAATGGCGTCCAGCTCCATTCACGGACGACTTAAGCAAACAACGTAAAATTTTCAAAATTATACGCGGGAACGACGGCCATTGAGTACGCCACCAGATAGCAGCTTTAACTATACACCGGAAAAAGCCGAAAGGAAACGACATAAAGGAATGCAACGAATGCTAAGAAACCTTTGTCCGCTGGAAACCTGTCCGCTAGGCCGGAAAAATGTCCGCTAGGCCCTACACACGGTCGGACATGTCCGCGGAAACGTTTCAGAGGACATGTTCGGTCGTGTGTACAGTAAGGTGACCAGATTTTTAAAATGAAATCCGGGGACATATTTTTTCTTTACTAGTAATGGCAACAATCAGCGACTCTCTGCCCGCCGCCGCCCGCCTCACAGCCTCTCAAGTCTTACTCTTCGGGCCCCGGCTACTACTGGATGGGATCACTCCGCCAGGGAAGGCAAGGATTTGAGTCAAGGCAGAAGAACATGCAAGCAAAACTGAAGAAATATTCCCTCCTCTCCGACCAGCACATGATCATCAGAAAGGGGCACAGATAATGGGAAAAATACAACCCCCTTTATGCTAGTAGGCATGGCGGAGCGGGGGTGTGTAATTCAATTTTTTTTTATTTTAATTCTGCACTGATTGGATTTAATAGGGGGCATGGGCAATTTCAAAGACAATCTGGGGACAAAACCAGGGACAGACTTGGTCCGGGGACAGTGTCCTCAATCAGGGGACTGTCCCCTGAAACTGGGGATGTCTGGTCACCCTAGTGTACAGGGCCTCAGTGTTCAGCTGCTGAGTTGGATTAAATGACTTTGCATTCAAGTAAATAGGATTTTCTTGCCTTGTTTATTATCATTTTTTTATTTATGCATATTTAGTATTTTTTTAGAGAATTGTCACAAATCCTCAAATCCTGTACTCCTCTGCCATTGATCTTTTTTGGCCATCTACGGATAGTGGCAAGGTTATGATATAAGCCTCTGTTGTGGCATTACTGAGCGATCTCTATTTTCAAACAGGTTTGCTTAGTCCATTCTTATGCAAACTGTTTCAATTTTTAATGGATTCTATTAGTTCATCTTTTTTCAAGCGTTTTTTTACCATCAGTATCAGTTTATTGCTACCTATCAGGTTAGAATCTTTATACACACCAGTTATCTTTTTTCTGTGAAATAGGTAGGGTAGGGGACGCTACATGCAAATAAATATAAGTGATCGAATAAAGGATGGCTCCTTACCAACTCCAGTTGTCTCTTTAACTAAAAAGAAGTCAAATGCGCTTTTTGGGAAACACTGTCCCATGTGATCAGATTCCAATCTTGCAGTCAGTTTGATGATACATATACCGGAAGAGAGACCACAATAGTGTGATACCTTTTATTAAAACTATATAAAATATAAAAACTTTGCCAAATGGCTTCTTACTAGAACAAGTGCCACAATTCCGGCACTGAGGCTGTGGGCACGGATCAGGTAGAAAGGAGGATCTCCGTTGCGGTGTGCTGCAGCAGCGAAGCTCTCGATGTGGCGTGCGTGTCAGCGCCGACAACCAGCAGACCCGGAAGTGCGTAGTACGTGCTGTACCATGTACTTGTATGAGAAGGTAAACTGTTTTTTTTGTACTTGCCTCCACTGTGCATCTCGTGTTGCACAGAGTGGCCCAGATCCTGGTCTTCTGGGGTCCCCCGATGGCCGTCTCGGGGCTACCTTGTGGGCACGCTCCCGAGTCCTGTATCCGGCGTCCATAGCCTAAGACTACAGGACTCGACCCTGCCCTCCGGCCCTTGCGTTATTGTAGTTGATTGACAGCAGCATGAGCCAATGGCTGCGCTGCTATCAATATATCCAATGAAGAGAAGACTGGGCCGAGATCAAGCGAGTTCTCAACGCGGGACTTTCGAGGGCTCAGGTAAGTAAACCGAGGGGCTGGGGGGACTGTAATCGTCGTCTTTTTTTTCACATTAATGCATAGGATGCATTAAAGTGAAAAAACATGAACCTTTACAACCCCTTTAAGGACTGGACTATTTTTCAGACTTGGGGGCAGATTCTCGTAGGATCGCGCAAAACTGTACGGGCGTAACGTATCTCCTTTACGTTACGCCGCCGCAAGTTTTCCAGGCAAGTGCTTTATTCACAAAGCACTTGCCTGTAAAGTTGCGGCGGCGTAGTGTAAATCACCCGGCGCAAGCCCGCCTAATTCAAATTAGGCGGGTAGGGGGCGTATAGCATTTAAATTAAGCACGTTCCCGCGCCGAACGTACTGCGCATTCGCCGTCCGAAAAATATCCCAGGGTGCATTGCTCCAAATGACGTCGCAAGGGCGCCATTGGTTTCAACGTGAACGTAAATGGCGTCCAGCCCCATTCACGGACGACTTACGCAAACAACGTAAATTTTTAAATTTTTACACGGGAACGACGGCCATACTTAACATTGATTGCGCCTCATATACCCAGGGGCAACTTTACGCCGGGACAAGCCTAACGTAAATGTCATAACTTTACTGCGTCGGCCGCGCGTACGTTTGGGAATTCGCGTATCTAGCTAATTTGCATACTCGACGGGGAAGACGACAGAGGCGACACCTAGCGGACAAAAAAAAATTGCATTTAAGATCTGACGGCGTAAGAGCCTTACGCCTGTCGGATCTAATGGATATCTATACGTAACTGATTCTAAGAATCAGTCGCATAGATACGACGGCCCAGATTAGGACTTACGACGGCGTACATGCCCTCGCTCTAATGATCACAGCAATACCTTACACGTGTGGTTTGAACATCGTTTTCATAACAAAGAGTTAATGGAAATTGTGGACTTTGAGGTCTTCATTGAGGCCCCCTGGCTTCCAAACTGCCCAGCTTAAAAATCCAATAAGTCTCCTGAAAATAACTTCTTAACCACTTGCCGACCGCCTAACGTCGGCAGAATGGCTAGGCTGGGCAAAGCAACGTACCTGTAAGGTGCTTTGAAAATCCCGCCGCGAGAACGGGGAGATGCCTATGTAAACAAGGCATTTCCCTGTTATGCCTAGTGACAGGACAGTGATCTACTGCTCCCTGTCTTCGGGAGCAGTGGTCACTGTCATGTCACTCGTAGCCCTGCCCCCACACAGTTAGAATCACTCCCTAGAACGCACTTAACCCTTTTCTCGCCCCTAGTGGGTAACCCCTTCCCTGCCAGTGTAATTTACACAGTAATTAGTGCATTTTTATAGCACTGATCGCTGTATAAATGACAATGGTCCCAAAATAGGGCCAAAGTGTCTGATGTGACCACCATATTGTCGCAGTCACACTGCCGGTTCCCCTTACAAGAAATGGTGGCAGCAGCAGCACCCGTGTCCTAATATTAAAAGTCAGCAGCTACAGATGACTTTAAAATTTTGGTGGGGGGGGGGGGGGCTGGAGCTCTGCTTTAAGCAAGGAGGGATCACTGTTATGGAACAGGGTAAAGTGACTATTTGAAGTAAAGTTTTTGTGCTTAGAGTTCAGATGCAATATATTTAAAGACAAACCTTTTTTTCATTTTGGATGGAGTAGAGAATGGTCATTTGTGTTCTCTTCCTTCCTTCCCTGTGGTCACAAAAATATCTGCACAGTAACATACATTTTCCTTTAAGTTGTCACTGAAACAAGTGTCCGCTCCTTCAGTCCCAGCCAGCGACAGTATTCTCCAGGACAAACATGTAGAAAATCACTAAAAGCTAAAAAAAAAAAAAAAGTTTTCAAAACGTAAAAAAATAAAATGTTTCCCTAATTACACTAGACCTCATGCACAGAGATGTTTAGAGGCTAAATAGTAAAATTTGTTTCCTGTGCCCAGTGAGTTGCAGGGGGTGCCTACAACTGACCATGCAAGTGAATGTCTGTGTGCAACTGTACTCTTGTAAATGGCTCTTGTGCAGGAGATTCAGGATAAAATAAAAAAATATGCCATAGGTACAGTGCCTTAAAAAATAATTCATACCCCTTTTTCCTAATTTTGTCATGTTACAACCAAAAACGTAAAAATAGTATTTTTTAATACAGCTTACCTGTAAAATCCTTTTCTTGGGAATACATCACGGGACACAGAGCCTTAATTACTTAATGGGTTATGTAGTCACCACAGGTGATTGGACACTGGCAAACCCAATTAAAATTGAGTTCCTCCCCTATATAACCCCTCCCAAATGGAGAGTACCTCAGTTTTGTAGCAAAGCAATAAGTGTTCCACATTAAACTCTGAAGAGGGGTGGGAGCTCTGTGTCCCGTGATGTATTCCCAAGAAAAGGATTTTACAGGTAAGCTGTATTAAAAAAAATCCTATTTTCTTGATCATACATCACGGGTCACAGAGCCTTAATTACTTAATGGGATGTCCCATAGCAATGCTAAAATTTGAGGGGAGGGAGACACACATCAGAATAAGACCGCCATCGAGCCAGAGGATCTATACTGCTGCCTGCAGCACACTATGCCTGAAGGCAGCATCCTCGTAACCTTTCACATCTACCTGGTAGAATTTTGTAACTGTATGGACCGAAGACCAAGTAGCAGCCTTGCAGATCTGAGCCATGGAGGCCTGGTGATGCACTGCCCATGAACCACCAACTGCTCTAGTCGAGTGCACTTTCACCTGAAAAGGAGAGATCTTCTTTTCTAAACCATAGGCCTGAATAAGGACTTGTCGAATCCACCTTGCAATAGTGGATTTTGACGCTGCCTGGCCCTTCTTTGGGCCTTGTGGCAGAATTAATAGACAATGGCCCAGATTCACAAAGACTTACGACGGCGTATCTCCAGATATGCCGTCGTAAGTCCGAATGGCCGCCGCCGTATCTATGAGCCTGATTCATAGAATCAGTTACCCATAGATTTGGCCAAGATACGAGCGGCGTAAATCTCCTACGCCGTCGTATCTTGGGTTGCATATTTACGCTGGCCGATAGGTGGCGCGTCCGTTGATTTCCGCGTCGAATATGTAAATGAGCAAGATACGCCGATTCACGAACGTACGTACGCCCGTCGCAATTAGTTACGCCGTTTACGTAAGACATACGCCGGCGTAAAGATAAAGCAGGTCTCTAGGTGACGCAGCCCATGCAAAGTATGGATGTCGGAAAAAGCCGCCCTACATGAATCTAGGCCAATCAGTCTTCCTTATCTGAGCCGTAGCTTGCAGATAAACATTTATCGCTCTAACAACATCTAGAGAGTGTAAACTCTCTTCCTCCGCAGACTGCGGATCTGGAAAAAGACGGTAGGACTATATCTTGATTCAGATGAAAACCTGAAACCACCTTAGGGTGGGGTGAGGACGCAGCACCACCCTGCCTTCATGAATAATCATATACAGTTCTTTACACGAAAGAGCCGCCAATTCCGATACCCTCCTTGTTGAGGATGTGGCTTCCATAAAAACCAGTTTCAACAGACTTAGGCCCGTACAGACGCCGGACCATTTTCATCGGACATGTCCGCTCGGAGATTTTGGTCTGATGGTTGTACACACCATCAAACCGAAATCCACGCGGACAGACAGCGCGGTGACGTGGCCGCGACGATCGCGACCCTGGAAGGTCAATGCTTCCACGCATGCGTCGATTCACTTCGATGCATAAGAGGGATGGCGGCCCAGCGGACATGTCCGGTAAGTCGTACAGACGACCGAACATGTCTGACGGACAGGCTTCCAGCGGACATGTTTCTTAGCATGCTAAGAAACATTTGTCCGCTGGAAACCTGTCCGATCCGCCGGACATTTGTCCGGTCGGCCGTACACACGACCGAACAAGTCTGCTGAAACTGGTCAGCGGACCAGTTTCAGCAGACATGTTCGGTCGTGTGTACGAGGCCTTAGAGAAACCTGGTGTAAAGGTTCAAAAGGTATCTTCTGTAAATTAGATAACATCAAATTCAAAACCCATGGGCACACAGGAGACTTAACTGGAGGATTCAACCGCAGTGCAAGCGTTTTTTGTTTTTTTAAATACAGACAAAGTTGAGATTTGGCCCTTGATAGTGCTCAAGGCCAACTTCATATTTAAGCCCAAATGAAGAAAGGCAAGAATCCTATTAAACAAAGAAGGTGTTACACCAGGGATAGATTATAATTGTTGCCAACATCCTATATGTTATAGAACAAAGGAGAGAGTGTCCCCCTGACAAGGGACTGGGACTTTTAAGGCAACCAAAAAAATAACAAAATTGTAGTATATAGAATAGTTTAATCTTAAATATTTAAGAAGCCAAACATGCGGCGACATACATGACTACTGAATAAAATTCATTAAAAATCAAATTCCATTAAAACAAAATAAAAAGTTTTCTCCAATCTGTGGGTGAGGCCCGATACGTTTCAGAGAAATTCCCTTTCCTCAGAGGCGTATCCTTATTGGAAGACTTATAGTATCTAAAAAAGATATACAAAAATATTATCGGTGACAAGTATACAAGGACAGATGAGCATAGTTGAAAGAAGAGGTGCAAAAAAATGGCAACATTGCGAGACACACATGAAAACATATAATGCACAGCAAAAAGATAAATTGGTATAAATTCGCGCCACAGAACAAAATTTAAATGTTACCGATCAGATAACACAAAAACCTGTAATTATGTGAATTAAACAAAATTCTAACACAAATTAGAAGCAGCCTCCCTAGAACAGTGTCTGAACAGTAATGTGAAATAGGTAGGGTAGGGGGCGCTACGTGCAAATAAATATAAGTTATGCCCTAATAACATATATAATAAAATTATAATATATCAATATATAAATGTGCATCCATGTGTATACAGTCCATGCATAACCAGATTCCAAATGTGCAAATGAATATATAATAAAGTCCAAAACGTGATGCATCCAATGCTTTCCAAGATAAACACAGGATGTGTGCAATACTGATTTGATTGCTGAGAAGGGTAATCCGTGCTCACAAAGCCTTCACCATAATGTTATATAAAACACCCGACGTGGGGGGGCGTGGCCTGGACATGGATGAGTGAGGCAGCGTTTCTCTAGAGCTCCCGTCCTGATCCCCCAAATCTTGGCAAAAATCACGCATTAAACTGGCATGTACTCGGCCAAAAAATACAAAACGAGGGCGACGACACGAGGGACCCCAGCCGGCAAGATTTCGGGAGAAATCCAGAAGTATTTTAAGCTCATTCAGGAGCTTCCCCCTGGAGGTGACCCCCTGACGCCACGAGGCAGTCCACGTGGACCTGAGGAAGAGGCCCAAGCACCAAGCCTCGAGGAGCCTGCAGCCCTTCTGGACACGGCCCGGACCCTATCCCCAGAAGCCTCACTGGTGGCGATGCCATCCCCGCAGTTGCCGGAGATGGGAGACCTGGATCAAGACATCCGGGCGTTCTTACAGGCCCTCCCCACCAGAAACGACACTGAGGCCTTAATCTTACGCCTGGAGGAGACACAAAGGCGGGACATCCAGGAGGTGAGAGGGGAGGTATCCGGCCTTGCGGACCGGGTGACCACCGGGGAGGAATCGGTGTCCTCCCTGGAGGCATGGGTCGCGGCTCTAGAGTGCTCCCGAGACCAACACCGTGACGCAGCAGTCTCCCTTCAGCTCCATTTGGAGGAAGTCGAAGACCGGAGCCGCCGCAACAACCTGCGGCTCCGGGGGGTGCCAGAGGCTGCAGACCGAGAGGACGTCGGGACCCGAGCCACGGAAATATTCAGGGAAGTTCTGGGAGAACCAGAGGCCACCATTGAACTAGACAGAGCGCACAGGGCGCTTGGCCCCAAGCCGACTGACCCAGACAGACCGCGTGACATAATAGTTCGCATCCACCGTTATGTTATGCGGGAGAATATCCTGAGAAACGCATGGGACCAGGAAGAGCTGGAGGTGGAGGGCTCGAGGATCAAGATTATGCCAGACCTCTCCAGGGCTACGTTACGGCGCAGGGCACTGATGCGGCCTCTCCTGAAGCTTGCCCGTCAAACAGGCCACACATACAGATGGGGCTATCCCCTCTCCGTGACCTTCCGAAAGGACTCCAGGGCCTTCTCACTCCAGACAACAGCGGACCTCCCAGCCTTATTCCGGTTCATGGAGACAGAACCCATTCCGATCCCTGACTGGCTTCAGCTCCTTCCCCGTCAAACCGGACGCTCAGGTGCAGCAGCCTACCGAAATCCACTGCAACAGAGGGGCAGAAGACGGCGCCAATCTGCCAGAGGGGTAGTGTTACGTGAGTAGGCCCTGGGCCGTACATCCCTGATCCCCCGCCCTGCCAACCCTATCCCTTTCTTTTGTTTCTCCCCCGTCGTTTTTGGGGAGCCCCCGCCCCCATGTACCCGCTGACTCGAGGCTCCGGAACTAACCGGCACATGACCCCCCGCCCGGCTGCAGGTGCTTTCCCCCCTCCTGGTGTCCTTCCGCTGCCCACATAATGCCTTGCACCTGAACAGGGGGATGCGGAGGCCCCCAACCCTGATGGACGCCTGTCCCTCTGAGACACTCATTCCGCACGGTCTCTACATCCTGCACGGCCCGCCGCAGCCGCATGCACGTCTCCCGAGACCCCGATCCCGGACTCGGGCCTCGATGCTGTTCATGGATCCACCCGGTAACGTGTTAGATCCGCGGACATAGGAGTGCTTCGTGTGGGATAATTTCTTCCCATCCCCAAACAGGGAGTTTTTGATGGGGGAGATGTGGGGGTTTCTGGTGGGTGCGGGGGGGGAGGTTTTCTGGAGGCCTGATCGAGACACTGTTAAATCAATAGATGCTGGACTCCCACCACCACCGGAGAGCAGGCCCCGGACGGACATTGCATCCAGCAGGCTGAATTGCTCTGGCCCACTAGCTGATGGGTGCGGGGGGGGGACTACTGATGTTTTTACTGAGGGAGAACCATGGCGGACGGGGGGGCTTTTGGGTTTGGATTTGGCCTAATAGGGGAGCTCGCTACTGCTGAGTGACCCTGGGCACACACTGTAGTTGTCGCTTGTTCAGGTTGCACTTTACTAAACTGCACTTAAACTGTTATGCATCCATCTGTGTGATTTATGTTATACAAGGCTCTGCTATTCTATCTGCCTTAAAAATGTTGATAATGTCTAATGAGTACTGTTGTGTTGAGTAAACTTTATTGCCATACTTGTTATGTTTGCCGGGATTGGGTGGAGAGGGACGGGAGCTCGCCTCCTGACCCTGTCTAGACCCTACCCCACATAGGACTGCGCTCGATTACCGGGACACCCCGGTGAGCGCTTTAGCCGTTTCGAGGCTAATTTAGTAGATCCCTTCAGGCTGCACACCCTAGTGCAGACCCTCTGAAACTACCCTTTTCCACACTATCCCCTTCCCCCCCCTCTTCTATATTCCCCCTGTAAAACCCCTCTCTAATCTCTTCTCCTCCCCTCCCTCCGTGATACCCCTTCCTTCGCCCCCCCCCCTGACCTCCCGTCCCCTCTCCCCCTCCCCCCCCTCCCCGGCTGCACGGGCATGGAGGTACTCAAGGTAATATCACTGAACGCCAAGGGCCTTAATACGCCCGAAAAGAGACGCATGCTTCAGCAAGACATGCGTCGCATGAAGGCGGACATAATAATGCTGCAGGAGACTCACTTTAGGGCCAGCAATTTACCTCTCCTGAAAACTAGATATTTTCCCACTGCCTACCATTCCCAGTACACTGAAGCAAAATCCAGGGGGGTCTCCATCCTCATTTCGGCCAAGGTCCCGTGGAAGCTACTTGATAACCGGACAGATAAAAATGGCCGTTTTTTATTTTTAAAAGGCCTAATAGGAGACAAGAAGGTATCCCTAGCGAACTTATACACTCCCAACGTACATCAGGATGTGTTCCTCAAAAAACAGCTGGAGAAATTTCACAGCTTTGCGGAAGGCCATTTGATAGTGGGGGGTGATCTCAATGTTCCCTTGATCCCGCATGAGGATACGTCCTCTGGGAAATCATCCACGACCAGGGATCTGCGTAAACGTATAGGCACGACCCTTCATTCTTTGCAGCTGGTAGACGCCTGGCGCCTGTTGCACACAGGGGAACGAGACTACACATTCTTCTCCACACCGCACCAATCCTACTCACGGATTGACTACTTCCTACTACCCCACAGACAGCTCCACGCGATAAAGAATGTCTCCATTGGGTCAATCACCTGGTCCGATCACGCCCCGATCACGTTAACCTATGCTCTGTCTGACCCCATAGGTGGCCGGAGGTCGGTCTGGAGGCTTAATGAAAGCCTCCTGCAGGACTCTGAAGTCATGAGTGATGTGGTTAGGGAACTGGGCCACTACTTCACGGCTAATTCCATCCCGGAGAGCGCGGTGGGAGTTGTCTGGGAGGCTCACAAGGCGGTGGTCCGGGGGATACTTATCAGGCACGGTGCACGCCTGAAACGTGAAAGGACAGCACAACTGACCACGCTTCTCAATAAATTACATGTCTTAGAGACCACCCACAAACAGAACCCCACTAGACAACTAGGTGCTGACCTTGACACCCTGCGCTCACAAGTGACAGATAACTTGCGCTTTCAGGCCAAATCAGCGCTACAAATCTGTAGGCAGAAGGCCTACATGGCAGGCGATAAATGTGGCAGGATGCTTGCCAACTCACTAAAATCACAACGGCTTGCGTCCTATATACCCTGCATCACGACACATAACGGAAAAAAACAAGCCATGCCCCAATCGATCACACAAGAGTTCGGACGCTTCTACAGTTCCCTGTACAACCTAGACAAAACCCCGACCGAGCACGACGCAGCGGCAAACTACATCTCGGCATCCCTAATGCCCTCCCTGTCGGAGGAGGCAAGAGAGAGCTTAGAAGCCCCCATTTCCGTGCCAGAACTACAACAGGCCTTTAAGGGTACTAAACCGGGCAAAGCCCCTGGCCCCGATGGCTTAACCATCGCCTACTACAAGGCCCTGTTGCCTTCTCTAGGACATCACATGGTGAAACTCTTTAACGAGCTAGGCTCCGGGGAGGCATTTCACACCACCACACTACAGGCCCAAATATCGGTAATCCCCAAGGAGGGCAAGGACCCAACTCAATGCGGAAGCTACCGCCCGATATCTCTTCTGAACACGGACCTTAAGCTGTTCACGAAGATCCTGGCAAATAGGCTACAGCAACATCTCCCACACCTGATTCATTTAGACCAGGTGGGTTTCGTGCCCTCCAGGGAGGCCCGTGACAACACCACAAAGGTCCTCAACCTGCTACACGTGGCGAACGGTGGTGGAGTGCCCTCTCTTTTTCTGGGGACGGACGCCGAGAAGGCATTTGACCGTGTTGACTGGCAGTTCATGCGGTCGACGCTGTCTCATGTCGGGACGGGGGATAGGATGCGGAACTGGATCTCTGCTGTATACAGAGACCCAACAGCGAAGGTTAGGGCCAATGGAGTCACCTCCGACCTTTTCAACATCACTAACGGTACGAGGCTTCCCCTTCTATTTGCTCTCACACTGGAACCTTTCCTATATCATGTGCGATCGAACCCAGACATTACCGGCATACGGATTAAAGACGAGCAGTATAAAGTCTCTGCTTACGCGGACGACTTGCTGTTCACCCTTACCAATCCAGACACCTCCCTGCCAAATTTAATGAAAGAATTCGACACCTACGGTCGTCTATCAAACTTAAAGATCAATCTAACCAAATCCGAAGCCATGGGGGTGGGAATCCCACAGGAATTACTGCTCCGCCTCAAACATAACTTCCACTTTAGCTGGACGGACGAAGCACTGAAATATTTAGGAACTTTTATCCCCCCCTCCTTCTCCCACGTGTATAGGCTAAACTTCCCCCCTCTTCTGAGAGAAGTCCAAAAGCTGCTTCAACAATGGTCGGGAGGCCTCCATTCTTGGGTAGGCCGCTGCAATATCCTAAAATGACGGTATTGCCAAAATTTCTATATCTGCTGCAGGCACTCCCGATTTCGGTACCGAGAAGCTACTTTAAACAAATAAATTCAGCATTCACCTACTTCATCTGGGCGGGATAGAGGCCAAGCATACACAGGAAAATACTCTCCCTGCCAAAACTTCATGGTGGACTGGCACTCCCAGACGTACGGGCGTATTACCAGGCTACGCGGCTGGTGCGACTCCTAGACTGGTGCCGCCACGGTAGCTCCAAACTCTGGGTTCAGGTGGAACAGGAGCAGTTTGAAGTGCCGCTTCGCGGAACCCCCTGGTGCAAAGCGGATCTTCCCCTACAGCTCCTAAAACACCCACTGATAGGGAACACGGCCAGTACTTGCGCGCAACTCGTCCTGCAATTCTCCCTTTCTAGTCAAAACTCCCTCCTTCGACCGATTATCGGACACCCCAAATTTGACCCGGTCCTCCGAGAGCGTAAGTTTCTGGACCTCCGCGGGGCTAAGCTCTTCCAGGCATCTCATTTCAGTACGGGGGGAAATGGAAATCGGCAGCGGACTTAGCAGACCCCACTGGAGCCTTTAGACTTGACTTCCTAAGAGCAAACCAACTGAGCCATTTTCTGGGGGGCCTCCCCCCTCCCCACACGGGACCCCAGGCCGCTCCCACGACCTTAGAAGACCTTTGTACTGAGGCAGGACCACTCCCTCATGCACTCTCCTTGATGTACTCTTTATTAAACACTCCTCCTGAAGACCACCAGATCCCAGCCCTTGCCAAATGGGAAAAAGACCTGAACACTCAATTCTCTCCCCTAAAAAAACAAAACATTCTCAGATTTACCCACAAGTCCTCCATTTGTTCCAAAACGCAGGAAACAAACTATAAGATCCTCATGCGTTGGTATAAGACCCCAGATCTCCTGAACAAAATCTTCCCTACCTCAGACCCCACTTGTTGGAGATGCAAACAAGACAGAGGCACAATCTTACATGTTTTTTGGTCCTGTCCCCGGGTCGGGGTGTTCTGGGGAGAGGTGTGCCGCATAATCCAAAAATTTACGGAGAGTACAGTACCAGATGATCCGGCGTTCTTTCTGCTCCATGCGACAGATATGTCGCCCGGAGCTTACAAGAAATCAATTATCAGACACCTCCTGGACGCAGCAAGAGGGTGCGTGCCCCTCCACTGGAAATCCCCCCACGCGCCGACAATAGCTCTCTGGCTCAAAAAGGTTGACGAGATCAGCTACATGGAGGACCTGATCCTCTCTGGGCAGCAAAGACAGGAAACATACACAAAAACATGGCAGATCTGGAATGTGTTTAAATACTCGGAAGAGGGACAGTCCCTTAGAGATGCGGACTGACCCTGGTTTAGCAGCAAAGTAACAGAAATTAATCTGCCGACCCTACAAAACTCTTTGTGTAAATTACGCCCTTAGGGGGCGCTTTGGGATGCCCGTGCTTGCTGGACCGTATGTATATGTTGTGGTCCGGAACGGACCGGCTCCTCTGTTTGTTTATAAATAAAAAATTTTTTTTTTAAAAAAACACCCGACGTGATATAATAAAGGATGGCTCCTTACCAACTCCAGTTGACTCTTTAACTAAAAAGAAGTCAAATGCGCTTTTTGGGAAACACTGTCCCATGTGATCAGATTCCAATCTTGCAGTCAGTTTGATGATACATATACCGGAAGAGAGACCACAATAGTGTGATACCTTTTATTAAAACTATATAAAATATAAAAACTTTGCCAAATGGCTCCTTACTAGAACAAGTGCCACAATCCAGGCACTGAGGCTGTGGGCATGGATCAGGTAGAAAGGAGGATCTCCGTTGTGGTGTGCTAAAAGCAGCGAAGCAGAGAAGCATGTCAGAGAAGCATTGCATTAGTTTGAATCAATCTATCCCATTAAAGGATCACTAAAGGAAAAAAACATGTTTTGCTGAAATGACTGTTTACAGGGTATAGAGACATAATAGTTAACTGATTCCATTTAAAAACGATTAAAAATAGATAAAAATCAATCATATAATGTGCCTCCTAGATGCAAAAACGAAACTGAAACTAGTTTAGTCTTTGCATGTTATTTCATGCCTCTGTGCTGGACAGTGCCATAGAGTGTCATGGCTAGGAAAACGAAACTAAAGTTTTCCATGACTTTTTTCATAAGGAGCCAGACAACCAGGAAGGGGCAGATCCACATACATCTGCGTGGGTGCAGCGTATGTGAGATACGCTACGCCGCTCTAACTTGCTTTGCTATTCTTTTAATCCTGAAAGAATTTGCGCCGTAAGTAACGGCGGCGTAGTGTAAGGGCGCGGAATTCAAATGCGGCGAGTAGGGGGCGTGTTTCATTTAAATGAAGCGCTTTCCCGCGCCGAACGAACTGCGCATGCCCCGTCCGTCAAAACTCCCAGGGTGCATTGCTCCAAATGACGTCGCAAGGATGTCATTGTTTTCGACGTGAACATAAATGGCGTCCAGCTCCATTCACGGACGACTTAAGCAAACAACGTAAAATTTTCAAAATTATACGCGGGAACGACGGCCATTGAGTACGCCACCAGATAGCAGCTTTAACTATACGCCGGAAAAAGCCGAACGGAAACGACATAAAGGAATGCAACGAATGCTAAGAAACTTTTGTCCGCTGGAAACCTGCCTGCTAGGCCGGAAAAATGTCCGCTAGGCCCTACACACGGTCGGACATGTCCGCGGAAACGTTTCAGCGGACATGTTCGGTCGTGTGTACGGGGCCTCAGTGTTCAGCTGCTGAGTTGGATTAAATGACTTTGCATTCAAGTAAATAGGATTTTCTTGCCTTGTTTATTATCATTTTTTTATTTATACATATTTAGTATTTTTTGCTTTTGTGTTACTTTTTAGAGAATTGTCACAAATCCTCAAATCCTGTACTCCTCTGCCATTGATCTTTTTTGGCCATCTACGGATAGTGGCAAGGTTATGATATAAGCCTCTGTTGTGGCATTACTGAGCGATCTCTATTTTCAAACAGGTTTGCTTAGTCCATTCTTATGCAAACTGTTTCAATTTTTAATGGATTCTATTAGTCCATCTTTTTTCAAGTGTTTTTTTTACCATCAGTATCAGTTTATTGCTACCTATCAGGTTAGAATCTTTATACACACCAGTTATCTTTTTTCTGTGAAATAGGTAGGGTAGGGGGCGCTACGTGCAAATACATATAAGTTATGCCCTAATAACATATATAATAAAATTATAATATATCAATATATAAATGTGCATCCATGTGTATACAGTCCATGCATAACCAGATTCCAAATGTGCAAATTAATATATAATAAAGTCCAAAATGTGATGCATCCAATGCTTTCCAAGATAAACACAGGATGTGTGCAATACTGATTTGATTGCTGAGAAGGGTAATCTGTGTTCACAAAGCCTTCACCATAATGTTATATAAAACACCCGACATGATCGAATAAAGGATGGCTCCTTACCAACTCCAGTTGTCTCTTTAACTAAAAAGAAGTCAAATGCGCTTTTTGGGAAACACTGTCCCATGTGATCAGATTCCAATCTTGCAGTCAGTTTGATGATACATATACCGGAAGAGAGACCACAATAGTGTGATACCTTTTATTAAAACTATATAAAATATAAAAACTTTGCCAAATGGCTCCTTACTAGAACAAGTGCCACAATTCCGGCACTGAGGCTGTGGGCATGGATCAGGTAGAAAGGAGGATCTCCGTTGCGGTGTGCTGCAACAGCGAAGCTCTCGATGTGGCGTGCGTGTCAGCGCCGACAACCAGCAGACCCGGAAGTGCGTAGTACGTGAATGGTGTACGCCTCGACGTACGTTTCGTAAGAATTACGTCATCACGAAGCGTACCCATTCACGTAGTGTAGTGTAATTTATACTCAGTAACCAAATGGAGTGACAGGTGAGACGCCGTATCAACAGCCTCGGTCCCGTATCGTGCAACGGAATATTCTCACCAATCATACTAACTGCTAAATTTGGGATAACATTTGGCATATTTAACAGTGATGATAAAAACAAATATACAATTATAATAAACACAACTGCATAAGTAAATGATCCCTTTTCACAGTCATTATAAAAAGATATTTTGCCTGATTGCTAGACACACAATATGTCCTATCAATACAATCCGCAATCCTATTGATATAGAACACATATCATTCGTTGTTAGACAAATGAATATAGTAGAACAAAATGTTTAAAATATATTTAAAATGTTAAAAACAATTCACTTTGATCCCAATAAACGATATTTGAATAAGCAAACTTTAACTAATTAATTGTTAGTAAGAAAGCAATTGAGATCCAACTCAATATTGAGACCTTGGGGCTGCATAGTATGTAAACGATACAGCCATTGCGTCTCGTTTTGGGAAACAGCTTTAATAAGATCAGTCCCTCTCCAATGATTGGTGACCCTATCAATCCCATAAAAGGTCATTAGTTTGGGATCCCTATTGTGACAAAGGTCAAAGTGCTTGGATACACTGTGATTAGTGTAACCTTTCAATATGTTGGCCACATGCTCATTGATTCTGACTTTGAGCTCTCTGGTAGTGCGCCCCACATACTGCAATGAGCAGGGGCATTCCAGAACGTAGGTGACAAATCTCGAATGACAGGTGATTAATGGTTTGATATTAAATTCTTGTTGTGTCACATTAGATTTAAATTTTAATTTTTTCTTGCCCTGTCTGTTGGTAACTTTACAGGATCTGCACCTCGTGCAGTAATGGAAACCAGATCCATCGAGAAAAGTGAGAGTTTTTTTGGGGGGGGTCTGGTACATTAGGTGCTACCATATTCCTCAACCCAGGAGCCCTTTTATATAAGAATTTGGGTTTAGCTGGTAATACCCCTGAAAGATCTGGATCCTTCAATAGGATAACATAAGGCAGTCAGATGCCATTATAGCAGTCACTTGTGCCTTGCAAGAAGGTACAAGTTTACAAGCCCTTCAAATTAAATTTTTAGTTGATGGTTTACGGATAGCAATGGGGAACAACTATTTCTGGGCCCAGGACAAATTATACAATCAAATTAAAGGTGTCGCGATGGGGGCAAGGTATGCGCCTAGCGTGGAAAACCTTGTCCTAAATAAGTGGGAAGGGGAAACAATATATAATGATACCCAACCAGCCCTCCTATACTATAAGAGGTATATCGACGACATCATTTTATTATGGGAGGGGCCACAATTTTCCTTGGAAATTTTCCTTTCAGAATTAAATAATAATCAATATGGGTTGAAATTTACAGCAGAAATGAACCAATTTAGTATTAATTATCTCAACCTTACATTAACCAAAAAGGGTAATACAACTAGTACAAAAACATATTTCAAGGCAACAGACCAGAATGGTTTTGTACCACTGTCAAGCTGCCACCACCCCAAATGGTTGGGTGCCATACCCAAAGGTCAGTTCATGCGTTTACGCCGAAACTGTGACCAGCCTACCGAGTTTGACACTAAGGCAGATGTGTTAACAGAAAAGTTTAAAGAAAAGGGGTATGACCCAATCCATTTAAAAACCACCAAGGATTTAGTTTGTAATATGGACAGACAAGCTTTATTGGTGCCTAAACCTAAAACTCCTTATCAAGGTGACATATCTTTCATATCTGGCTTCCATAGGCAGTACAAGAGTGTTGAAAAAATCTTTAAGCAGTTTTGGCCTATCCTATTGAAGGATCCAGATCTTTCAGGCAAAATATCTTTTTATAATGACAGTGAAAAGGGATCATTTACTTATGCAGTTGTGTTTATTATAATTGCATATTTGTTTTTATCATCACTGTTAAATATGCCAAATGTTATCCTAAATTGAGCAGTTAGTATGATTGGTGAGAATATTCCGTTGCACGATACGGGACCGAGGCTGTTGATACGGCGTCTCACCTGTCACTCCATTTGGTTACTGAGTATAAATTACACTACACTACGTGAATGGGTACGCTTCGTGATGACGTAATTCTTACGAAACGTACGTCGAGGCGTACACCATTCACGTACTACGCACTTCCGGGTCTGCTGGTTGTCGGCGCTGACACGCACGCCACATCGAGAGCTTCGCTGCTGCAGCACACCGCAACGGAAATCCTCCTTTCTACCTGATCCATGCCCACAGCCTCAGTGCCGGGATTGTGGCACTTGTTCTAGTAAGGAGCCATTTGGCAAAGTTTTTATATTTTATATAGTTTTAATAAAAGGTATCACACTATTGTGGTCTCTCTTCCGGTATATGTATCATCAAACTGACTGCAAGATTGGAATCTGATCACATGGGACAGTGTTTCCCAAAAAGCGCATTTGACTTCTTTTTAGTTAAAGAGCCAACTGGAGTTGGTAAGGAGCCATCCTTTATTCGAACACGTCGGGTGTTTTATATAACATTATGGTGAAGGCATTGTGAGCACGGATTACCCTTCTCAGCAATCAAATCAGTATTGCACACATCCTGTGTTTATCTTGGAAAGCATTGGATGCATCACATTTTGGACTTTATTATATATTAATTTGCACATTTGGAATCTGGTTATGCATGGACTGTATACACATGGATGCACATTTATATATTGATATATTATAATTTTATTAAATATGTTATTAGGGCATAACTTATATTTATTTGCACGTAGCGCCCCCTACCCTACCTATTTCACAGCAAAAAGATAACTGGTGTGTATAAAGATTCTAACCTGATAGGTAGCAATAAACTGATACTGATGGTAAAAAAACGCTTGAAAAAAGATGGACTAACAGAATCCATTAAAAATTGAAACAGTTTGCATAAGAATGGACTAAGCAAACCTGTTTGAAAATAGAGATCGCTCAGTAATGCCGCAACAGAGGCTTACAGTATATCATAACCTTGCCACTATCCGTAGATGGCCAAAAAAGATTAATGGCAGAGGAGCACAGGATTTGAGGATGTGTGACAATTCTCTAAAAAGTAACACAAAAGCAAAAAATACTAAATATGTATAAATAAAAAAAATGATAATAAACAAGAAAATCCTATTTGCTTCAATGCAAAGTCATTTAATCCAACTCAGCAGCTGAACACTGAGGCCCCGTACACACGACCGAACATGTCCGCTGAAACGTTTCCGCGGACATGTCCGACCGTGTGTAGGGCCTAGCGGACATTTTTCCGGCCTAGCGGACAGGTTTCCAGCGGACAAAAGTTTCTTAGCATTCGTTGCATTCCTTTATGTCGTTTCCGTTCGGCTTTTTCCGGCGTATAGTTAAAGCTGCTATCTGGTGGCGTACTCAATGGCCGTCGTTCCCGCGTATAATTTTGAAAATTTTACGTTGTTTGCTTAAGTCGTCCGTGAATGGAGCTGGACGCCATTGACATTCACGTCGAAAACAAGTCCATCCAGTTCAACCACAAAAAAAAAAAACACAGTACAATATCATACACCCAAGGAAGGCAAAAAAAAAAAAAGCAGAGCATGATCCAATTTCCTACAGCAGGGGAAAAAAATCCTACCTGATCCCCCGAGAGGCAATCGAATTTACCCTGGATCAACTTTACCAACAAATCTTAGTACTCAGTTATATTATGTACATTTATGTGGTTTCTTAAAGCAATCTACTGAGCTGGCAAGAACCACATCTGGAGGGAGTCTGTTCCACATTTTCACAGCTCTTACTGTGAAGAAACCTTTCCGTATTTGGAGATGAAATCTCTTTTCCTCTAGACGTAAAGAGTGCCCCCTTGTCCTCAGTGTTGACCGTAAAGTGAATAACTCAACACCAAGTTCACTATATGGACCCCTTATATATTTGTACATGTTTTTTTTAAATCAAAAATAAGTTTATTGTAGCAATACAAACATATAAATATACACAGGCAGATCAATAGAAAGTGCATCAGAATGGGAAAGGGGATATACAAGGTGTACTCCCACAGTGGCAAACATCCAAATCTTAAGTAATGCCGAAACATACATTAAATGAACGAATCATTATCTACACTTCAGACGTATAGAAGGATGGATATGATATTATAACTCACTTCATCATACAAGGCATTACCACATTAGCTTAGTCTGACTGTGTATTTCAATAGTAACTCTTTAACTCCGGAGGTAGAAAGATAAAACAAAATAGGGATAGGAAGAAAAGAAAGGGAGGGGAAAGAAAGAAAGACAAAGAAGAGAAGAAGAAGAAGAGAGAAAGGATCTTTATACCTTGGACTGTGGTCCTCAACATGTTTCCATCCTCCACCTGGTGTAACAGAGATTAGTGTGGCATTCTCACTCCTCATACCCCACCATTAATACAGTTACACCACTCAATATTGATTTATCGTCATTTGTATTGAGGTATCATCCCTGTAACAATCTGTCCCTCACCAGTTGAAGAGGTCCCAATCCTGGGACATCTAACCAGGGCTGCCATAGTGAATAAAACTTTTTCGAAGCACCTCTGTGTTGGTATGTTAGTTTTTCACGAATCAATAAATTATTGACCTGTTTCACCCATAGTGTGCCTGTTGGTACCCTCGGCGTAATCCACACCTTCGCAATCTCCTTGCGGGCCAGGTAAAGCAACCGTAGCACCGCAGTGTGACCATTTGGCGACAGGTCAGGTAACTCCAGAACGCCAAGAAGGCAGACCACTGGGTCAGTAATAACTGGTATCTGAAATACCTGGGCTATAGTATCAAGGACATATTTCCAGTACCTAAAGAGTTTCGGGCATTTCCAGAACATGTGCAAGAGATCCCCAGTATGAGCATTACATTTTGGGCACAAAGGTGTCTCTCTAAAACCCCATTTATGTAGCCTAGCTGGGGTTCTGTATACCCTATGCAATAAATATAAGTGAGAGAGCCTCTGTGATGCCGATACAGATACCAGTGGGGCGGATGTCAGACACAGTTCCCATGCTTCACCATCTATAGGCCCCAAATCCCGTTCCCACCCTCGTCTGCAGGGGAGTTTACTTGCATCATGTGTAGATTGGATCAATCTTGCATAGACCCTTGATATCATGCCCGCCCGGTCATCAGCAAAGAGCACATCCCTCGTCAGAGGATGTACTGTTACAGCTGGTCGGGCAAGTCTGTTTTCGCATTGTACAGCGTGTCTTAGTTGCAGTTATTGGTAAAATTGGGAGTTACATAAACCATATTCCTCTTATAATTATAGTTCCAGAGAACAGCTGGGCGATATAATGTATGCCCAACTCTTCCCAGGGGCCAAATCCCTTCAACTTAAGAAGTTCACAATAATATCTATTCCTCCATATTGGGGTAAACTGGCACATTGTCTTGACCTTAAAGATGGTCCTCACATATTCCCATAACTTATTTAATAGACTAACTGTGGGTAGTGCAGTAGGGAATTGAGTAAGGCCTGCATCTAGATACACCAGTGCTGGAAGGGTTGAGTCCACTGGGACTATTAGTGATCTTATCGGGTCAGATTCGTCCGTTATTCCCCAATTAGCAAGTTGCTGGAGCTGTGACGCTATGAAATAAAACCGAAAATGCGGAACTGCCATACCCCCCTGATCTTTTGGTAGTTGCAAAGAATGCAAACTAATGCGGGCCGATCCCCCCCCCCCCATATCAACTCTCTGAATTGAGAATCTATACGGGTAAACCATCTGTGAGTGATCCAGATCGGGGAGTTGTGAAAAATATATAAAAGTTGAGGTGCCCATATCATCTTAATTAAGTTAACTCTTGCGGTCACGGATAGAGGTAACTTTCTCCAGGCTGAGCATTTCAGCCGTAGTTTCTGCATCAGTGGAGATAGGTTTTTGTCAAGGTATTGGGAGGGACTTGGCGTGACCTGTATGCCCAGGTAACGGAATTCATCTACTACTGCAATGTCCTTCGCACAGTCCGGCAGAGGGCTTGGCAAGGGGTCTAGGGGCATAATAACTGATTTGTTCCAGTTAATACTGAACCCCGAAAGCCGACCAAAGTCAGCAATCAGGCCCATTACATTTTGCAGGGAGCTTGCCATGTCCCCCAGATATATCAACGTATCATCCGCATAAAGGGATACCACATCTTTTCTGGGACCTCTCTGAAACCCCACTATATCCTGCCTATTTCTAATGTGAATGGCAAGTGGCTCAAGAGCCAGGGCAAACAACAGGGGCGACAAAGGGCACCCCTGCCGAGTGCCCCTAGCCAGACAGAAGGGTTCCGATACCTCTCCATTAATACGCATTCTCGCCGACGGGGAGCTATACAATAACTGTACCCATTTCAAAAATGAGGGACCCACCCCAAATCGAGTTAGGACTTCCCAAAGGTACGGCCACTCCACGCTGTCGAACGCCTTAGCGGCGTCCAACGATAGGATCGCCCTGTTACCTACATTGTCCGGGGGGATTTGTAAATTCAGGAAAAGTCTGCGCAAATTCTGAGATGTGGATCTCGTCGGAATGAACCCAGACTGATCTGTGTGTATCACTTTTTGTATACAGCTAGCCAACCTGCTAGCCAAAATCCTGGCCAGCAGCTTGACATCATAGGTTAGAAGTGAAATCGGTCTGTAAGAGTCCGGGGACGAAGAGTCCTTTCCGGGCTTCAACAGGACCACAATGAGTGCCTCATTCATAGAAGGGGGGAGAGACCCTGTATCGAATGTATGATTATACATTTTAAGAAGAATGGGGAGGAGTTGAGTTGAGTACCTTTTGTATACCTCGGAGGGTAACCCATCAGCCCCGGGTGCCCGACTATTTTTCGAATGGGCCAGCGCCTCTAGTAATTCATCCTCAGTCAGAGGAGCATTGAGAAGGGCAACATCTGAAGCAGACAAGGATGGCACAGGATACTTGTCTAGAAACGAATGTATGTCATCTCGAGTGGGGTTAACCTTGGAGGAATAAACATCCTGAAAAAAAAGACTAAATACCCTAGTGACTTCTCTAGTAGAATGGCAGGGATTCCCCTCGGAATTTGTTATTGATGCGATATGCGAAGACGGCTGTTGTGACTTAGCCAGTAGCGCTAACATATGCCCCGTATTCTCTCCCTCCTCAAAATGACTTTGTTGTAGGAAAAAACGCTTATTTTCAGCTAGTTGCATAGTTAGGTCTTTAAGTATGGTTTGGGATGCTAGCCACGAGCGTCTCGTATCGTCCGTGGGGTCAGCAATATACCTGGCCTCCGAGGATCGTACTTCCTCTAGGACCGACATTTCCCATTCCTTAGTGGAGGTTTTTATCTTGGAAATTACTCTAATAAATTGCCCTCTGAGGAAGGCTTTGGCTGTGTCCCAGACCATGTCTAATGCCGCAGTATCTAGGTTTTGCCTGAAAATTTTTTGGAGGAGCTCTGGGATAGGGTCAGGGTCCGGAATGAGTGATAGCCAAAAGGGGTTAAGCTTCCAGAGGGTATTGCCCCTGCGAGCCCCACACCTGATGTCAATCGATAAGGGATCATGATCAGAAATTTGCCTAGGGTGGTATTGAGATGTTTCCAACAATGACAGGAGTAATACATTTCCCAGCCTCAGGTCTATTCTAGAGAGGCCCCCTACCGAGGCAGATTGACACGAATAGACTCTGGCGTCCGGGTTACGGACCCTCCAAACATCTGTTAGGCCCATTTCCAGTAGTAATCGAGCGAACGCGGTAGGCCCACTTCCCCTTTGTACTCCAACCTCCCCTTGGGCAGACAACCAGTCCCTAGTATGGTCCAAACAGTTATTAAAATCCCCTACAACCAACACAGGGACACCTGGAAAACGGGCAACAAAATCTGACAGTACTTTCAGTATGCTAGTAGAAAAGGGAGGGGGAATATAAATTCCTGCAAGTAAACATTTAGTACCGCATATACAGCATAGAATAATGACATAACGCCCCTCGGGGTCAATTAGTGTCTCCAGAGCCGTAAATTGCGTGCCCTGTTTAACTAGGATGCTCACCCCCCTCGAGTACACTGAGAAAGTAGAATGATACTGGTGGCTAAATTGCCTTATCGCAAATTGGGGTGTGGAGGTCGGGGGGAGATGAGTCTCCTGCAGGCAGACAATATCAGCGGCTATACCCTTGATCGTGCGAAGCACAGCCAAGCGTTTAACAGGATTATTTAATCCCCGCACATTCCAGGACACAAATCTGGTTATCTTAGACATTGCATATTAGGGGTAAGTAAAACATAGGAGTCAATGGCAAGCACACAGCAGCAAAAAACAGGACAGCCAGTCACCCTTGGGGGAAGATTCAGTAGCAGGCCCTCAGTCAAGTGCAGAGGCGCACATAGCAGGACCAGACAGTCCAGCAGAGTTGATGAGGCCAGGCCGAGGAGTATCACAAAATGAACAGCATAGGCAGTCACAGGTGGGATAATAAACCCCGAAAGCAGGTAAAATGTAAAGGACGATGAACCCACAGTCACATTGGCAGATAAAAAAAGGGATATTAAAAGAAAGAGAAAAAAAGATGTATTCAAAAAATAACAGGCCAACATGGCCAACTTTGTTTGCCTACAGGCAGTGCGAGGCCTGCACCAGGCCCGCATGGGGGCAACAGTGGAAGTGCACCAAGTGTCTAAACTTCTCAACAGCAAGAACAAATAGCCCAGTGTATCTAGTATGAGCGAAATCTCAGCAACTTCTCCGCCTTGGTAGAGGGGAATAGTAGGTAATTGGCAGGATAAGTCTATCTAGGTATTACCCATCTTGTTGAGCACGGTGACGATTGCGACCTTCTCGGATTGATTGTTCCTCTCTGTCTAGCCATTGTGCAGCTGATGACGGAAGATCAAAGAAGTGTACAGATCCCAATGCTTCCACCCTTAGCTTGGAGGGGTACAGCATAGCATATTTCACATCTAATACTCTGAGGAGACGTTTAACATCCAGAAACTTTGCACGTTGCTTTTGCAGCTCAGCAGAAAAATCAGGGAAGCAGGAGATTTTAGCATTATCAACTTTCATGGCTTTGGGTTTAATCCTGGCATTGCGCAGTATGGCATCCCTGTCTTTGTAATGCAGAAGTTTAAATAAGAAGGGTCTCGGAGGGGCTCCTGGCTGAGGGGGTCGGGAAGGCACCCTGTGAGCTCTTTCCACCGAAAATAATGGAGTGAAAGCTTCTTTGCCAAAAGCAGTCACCAACCAGTTTTCAATAAATTCTACAGGATTCTTCCCTTCAGCTCTTTCAGGTAGACCCACCAGCCTCACGTTATTTCGTCTCATTCTGTTCTCCAATTCCTCTAAACGAGAGGAATGTTGTGTAAGGAGATGATTATTGTAGGAAAGATCCCTTTGCATGGGGGCCATGTCATCCTTTATGGAGCTCACCCTCCCCTCCACAGCAGACGTCCTCTCCCTTAGTTTCTGTGCATCCTGCCTCATGAATGACATCTCTGCTTTCACCCCTTTAATATCAGCAGTCAGGGCAGTTAGGGAGGTATTGCATGTAGTTATGGCTGCAAATATATCTCTTAATGAGGGTTCATTGTCAGTAGCAGGACTAGTGGCTGGGCTGGTGAGGGCCTGCGGCCTAGTGGTATTGCCGTTAGGGGTACTCACTGTACTCCATGGAAAGTCCGGGCCTCCACCATCCTCCAGGGGGACCGTATCATCCGCATCTGACACTCCACCCGGCATCTCGCTCTGGACTCCTGGGCGAGCATTGGGATCGGCGGTCAGCACTCTGGAGAATAACTTCTCCGCCCCATCCCTGTATTTCTCCTTGGCCGTGCGCTGGGCCTGAGCGCCATCTTGGATCCCCACGCTGTCCGGGGACCGGGCCGCATTTTGTCTCCTAGCCGCCGCCATCGTGCTCGGATCGGGGAACAAGAGACACCGGAGCGATCAGGGAACCTTCCTGCAGCGGGCTGGCGTAAAGAACGGGTAAGGCGGGTATGTATCAGGATGGATTGCAGGAGATTCGGAGGAGAGAAGCAAAAGGTGCGTCCGGCTACATCCGCTGCCTGGCCACGCCCCTATATTTGTACATGTTTGATCATATCCCCCCTTATTCTCCTCTTCTCAACAGTGAATAGATTTAGTTCTTCTAGTCTTTCCTCATAGCTGAGCTCATCCATGCCTCTTATCAGTTTGGTTAATCTTCTCTGCACTTTCTCCAGTTCCCAGATATCCTTTTTGAGAACTGGTGCCCAAAACTGAATTGCATATTCCAGATGAGGTTTTACTAATGATTTGTACAGGGGCAAAATTATATCTCTCTTTCTGGAGTCCATACCTCTCTTAATACAAGAAAGGACTTTGCTCGCTTTGGAAACTGCAGCTTGGCATTGCATGCCATTATTGAGCTTATGATCTACTAAAACCCTCAGATCCTTCTCCACTACAGATCCCCCCAGTTGTACTCCCCCTAGCATGTATGACGCATGCATATTCTTAGCCCCCAAGTGCATAACTTTACATTTATCAACATTAAACCTCATCTGCCACATACAGTAGTTGCCCAATTAGACAGCATTGAGGTCGGCTTGTAAATTGGCGACATCCTGTAAGGACGTTATTCCACTGCATAGCTTGGTGTCATCTGCAAAGACAGAAATTTTACTTTTGATCTCAGACCCAATATCATTTATAAATATATTAAAAAGTAAGGGTCCCAACATTGAACCTTGGGGTACACCACTGATAACCTTAGACCATTCAGAGTAAAAATCATTAACCACGACTCTCTGAATTCTGTCTTTCAGCCAGTTTTCTATCCATTTACAAACTGATATATCCAATCCTGTAGACCTTACCTTACACATGAGCCATGTGTGCGGAACTGTATCGAACGCTTTTGCAAAATCCAAGTATACCACGTCCACAGCCACGCCTCTGTCCAAGGTTTTACTTACCTCTTCATAAAAGGAAATCAGGTTTGTCTGACAACTTCTGTCTTTCATGAATCCATGCTGTCTGCTGCTTAAATAGTTTTTTTCCAGCAAGAACTCATCCATGTGGTCTTTTATTAAACGTTCCAGTATCTTCCCAACTATAGAAGTTAAACTAACAGGTCTATAGTTACTTGGTAAAGACTTTGTTCCCTTTTTAAATATGGGAACCACATTGGCCCTGCGCCAATCCAGTGGTACTATTCCTGTCATTAATGAGTCCCTAAATATTAGATACAGTAGCTTTGAAATTACAGAGCTCAATTCTTTTAGGATCCGTGGGTGGATGCCATCTGGTCCAGGTGCTTTATTCACCTTTATTCTGTCTAAATATTTCTGGACCATATCACTTTTGAGCCATAGTGGATTTGGGGCTGTGTCACTCCCACCCCCATTATGGACATGAGCTCCCCAATGCTCCATTGTATACACAGAGCTGAAGAAAGCATTTAATAAATTTGCCTTCTCTTTGTCCCCAGTCACCCACTCTAGATTATTTTGTAAGGGGCCTACATGCTCAGACTTCACCTTTTTACTATTAAAGGGTCACTAAAGGATTTTTTTTTTTAGCTAAATAGCTTCCTTTACCTTACTGCAGTACTGGTTTCATGCCCTCATTGTTCGTTTTTGCTTTGTAGTAGCTGTAATTCTGCTGTGATCTCCACACTTCCTGGTTGCCTGTTTCCTTATAACCATGGTACTGGGAGATTTTCACGGTGGTCTAAGCTGTCATTACTGTGTGTCTAAAACTCCTCAGAACCAATCAGATTAATTTTAAAAACAAAACACTGCCCTGGATTTGTTTGTTTTTGTTCTGTGAGGCCCCGTACACACAACCAAACATGTCTGCTGAAACTGGTCCGCGGGCCAGTTTCAGCAGACATGTTCGGTCGTGTGTAGGCCCGAGTGTGCAGGATTCCAGCAAACATTTGCCCGCCGGGCCTTTTCCCAGCGGGCAAATATTCCTGGACTTGTTTTAAAACAGTCCGCTGGAATCCTGCCCGCTCGGACATGTTCACTCGTCTGTACAGACCTACCGTACATGTCCGAGCGCCCGCCATCCCTCGCATGCGTCGAATGACTTCGACGCATGCGTGGAAGCATTTAACTGGCAGGCCCACCCACATCGCTGCGTCATCGTCGCGACAACACCGCGGACACGCCCCGCGTATTGTTTACGCGCGGATTTCTGTACAATGGTTAGTACAGCCATCGTACAGAAAGCCCCGGGCAGACATGTACGGTGAAAACGGTCCAGCGGACCGGTTTCATCGTACATGTTTGCCCGTGTGTACACGGCCTGAGTCTTCCCGACTCACCTCTCACCCGGGAACTTCATGTATGTACCATTAAAACCGAAAGTGAAACTAGAGGCACATTATATGATAGATTAAATTCATTTTTTAATCATTTTTAAAAGGAATCAGTTAACTTTTATGTCTCTATACCCAATAAACAGTCATTTCAGCAAAAAAAAATGTTTTCCTTTAGTGACCCTTTAATATATTTAAATAATATCTTGGGGTTTCTCCTACTATCTTTTGCAATCTGTCGTTCATTTTGAATTTTTGCATCCTTGATTTTCTTTTTACATATCCTGTTACATTCTTTGTAACATTTAAACGACACTAGTGTTCCTTCATTTTTATATTTTTTAAAAGCTATTTTCTTATTGTTTATAGCATTTTTAACTTTGACCGTGAGCCACAAAGGTTTTATTTTTAGCCTTTTAAACTTATTGCCCATGGGAATATACATTGCAGTGAGGTTCCAAGCAGTCTTTTTGAAGAATTCCCATTTCTGTTGTGCCAATATTCGCTCCCAGTCTAAGTCCTGGAGAGCAGTCCTCATCCTTGGAAAATTTGCTCTCTTGAAATTGAGTGTTTTTATCTTTCCTGTATGTATTTCTCGCTTATAGTTAACATTAAATGAAATCATGTTATGATCACTGCTACCCAGGTGTTCCTTTATCTGAACATTAGTAATAAGCTCTGCATGGTTTGAGATTACCAGGTCCAACAGAGCATCATTCCTAGTTGGGGCCTCAATAAACTGGACCATACAATTGTCCTGCAATAGGTTTTTAAATGCTTGCCCTTTAACTGTCCCAGCAATGCCATTATTCCAGTCAATTTCTGAGTAGTTAAAATCCCCCATTATTATCACCGTCCCAGCCCTTGCAGCCCTTTCCATCTGTGCAAGGAGCCGAGTCGCCACCTCCTCATTATCATTGGGTGGTCTATAACAAACTCCAATGATTAACTTTGAACTACGCACATCTGTATGCAGTTCCACCCATAATGCTTCAGCCTCATCACACTCTTCATCAACCAGGTCCTCTTTCACGCTTGCTTTGAGGTCACTTCTCACATAGAGACAGACCCCTCCACCTTTCCTTTTTACCCTGTCTTTCCGAAAGAGAGCATAGCCAGGAATATTAATAGCCCAGTCATGTGAGGATTGAAGCCAAGTTTCAGCAATACCGATTACATTATAGCTCTCCTCATGCACCAGAGCTTCCAACTCACCTGTTTTGCTTGGCAGACTTCTTGCATTGGTGAACAAACACTTAAATGTATTATTACATTTTTCTCTGGTGTTTTTCATATCATTTTTAGTAGTACAAATGGCACTATAATTTCCAATGGCTGTTTGCAACATTAGAACTTTCTTGTCACCTGCCATAATCCTCCCCCCATCTATCCCCATTCCACTCTCCATTAATGTCTGACCCCTAACTGACCTGTGTGCCCGATGTAATTCTAGTTCACCCTCCCCCTCAAGTCTAGTTTAAATACTCCTCCAGCATTCCCATAAACCTCTCCCCCAGCACAGGAGACCCCCTTCCATTAAAGTGCAAACCGTCTTTAGCATATAGGTTTCACCCCAGTGAAAAGTCAGCCCAGTGCTCTAGAAACCCAAATCCCTCCTTCCTACACCAGGTCTTTAGCCATGTATTCAGCTCTCTAATCTCCTCCTGCCTTTCCTGTGTTGCGCATGGCACAGGCAATATTTCAGAGTATATCACCTTGGAGGTCCTTCCCTTCATCTTGCAGCCTAGTTCTTTAAATTGATTCTTAAGGAGCCTCCACCTTCCATGTATACTGTTATTGGTTCCAACATGGACCAAGACAGCTGGGTTCAGCCCAGCCCCTCCCAGTAATTTATCCACCCGGTCCACCACATGCCGAACCCTGGCACCAGGGAGACAGCAAACCTTTCGGTTGAGGTGATCCTGGCGACAAATTATTCTATCAGTCCTTCTGATTATAGAATCCCCTATTACCACCAACTGTCTAGGCCTACCTCTACTAGATGGGTTGCTCTCCCGGCTGTTAGGGGTAGCAGTAACATCTAGGGCTGCCACCTCTGTGTTTGCCACCTCCACATCTTCACCCAACTTGGAAAATTTGTTTTGATGCACAAATACAGGACTGGTCTTCCTTTTCTGCAAGCCCCTTCCACTCCCTCTAACTACATTAACCCATCTTTCTATCTGATAATCCTGACTTGACCCTCCACTCTCCACATCAACCTTACTGACCACCTGCTCAGCGAGCAGAAGACCCCTTTCAAGGTTGTCCTTTCTACCCAGTGTTGCAACTTGCTCCTCCAGATCTCTAATGCGAGCTTCCAGAAGGTCAACCTGCTCACATCTGTCACAGCGGTATCCATCCTGGAGCTGTTGCACCAATTTTGCATACATGTGGCACACTGTGCACTGAGCAAAACCTTCAACCCTGCTAGCCATCATTTCCCAGTTACAATATAATTACTTGTATGAAGTTTAAGATGTTACTCAGCTTAGAAGACTCTTCTCTTAACTCCTGCTTACAACTCCTGGTTTTTAACTCATCCACTTTAGTTCAAAATTCCACTTGTGTTGAGAAAATCCACATGTGAGCCACCATCATCAGGGAGCCAGCTCCTATGGGAGTTTTTACAGACACTTATTCAAACTGTTTCAATTATTAATGGATTCTGTTAGTCCATCTTTTTCAAGCGTTTTTTTACCATCAGTATCAGTTTATTGCTACCTGTTTGAATTTTTGCTGGCAACCCTATCAGGTTAAAATCTTTATACACACCAATTATCTTTTTGCTGGGCATTATATGTTTTCATGTGCGTCTCGCAATGTTGTCATTTTTTGCACCTCTCTTCTTTCAACGATGCTCATCTGTCCTTGTATATTTGTAACGATTATATTTTTGTATATCTTTTTTAGATACTATAATGCCGAGTGCACACGATCGGTTCGTCTGATGAAAACGGTCTAATGGACCGTTTTTCATCAGACGAACCGATCGTGTGTGGGCCCCATCAGTTTTTTTCCCATCGGTGAAAAAACGTAGAACCTGTTTTAAAATTATCTGATGGTTAAAAAATTGATAGAAAAAAACGATCGTCTGTGGGGAAATCCATTGGTTAAAAATCAACGCATGCTCAGAATCAAGTCGACGCATTCTCGGAAGCATTGAACTTTATTTTTCTCAGCACGTTGTTGTGTTTTGCGTCACCGCGTGCTGACAGAATCGTTTTTTTAACTGATGGTGTGTAGGCAAGACTGATGAAAGTCGGCTTCATCAGATATCTGATGAAAAAATCCATCAGACCGTTTTCATCGAATGAACCGATCGTGTGTACAGGGCATAAGTCTTCCAATAAGGATACGCCTTAGGCACTGGTGCTGGTGCCACAACATTGCAACACCTCCCAGATACTCTAGTTGGAGCGCAGCAATGAGCCCGCTGCAAAGTATTGCATCAAAAATTGTAATTACACGCCCCTGTTAAACAGGGGCAGAAAAATTGGGCCTTAGCCACTGGTGGTGCCCAGAACCAACAATGTTTCAACAATGTTCTTACAAGCTATCTGCAAGATCATTGAGGAGGAAAAGGATATTCACTCAGCATAACAGGATAGTCACTCAGCATCACCATAGGCAGTCTTGAAGGGATCTGACATTTCAAAAAAAAAAATACTCAGTTACATCAGCATCAGGTGCTTGGTAGCTGGTGGTGATCCAAGCCTGATTCATTTTTATGAAGGTCAGTCGATCGACCAAGTCGGTGGAGAGGCGCACCCTGTGATCGGTTACACAGCCTCCAGCAGCACTGAATGTGCGTTCCGAAAGAACGCTGGATGCAGGACAAGCCAGTAGCTCAATTGCGTACTGTGCAAGCTCTGGCCAGTGATCCATCCTCAAGACCCAGTAAGCCAGAGGATTTTCGGTGGGAAAGGTGTCCAAGTCTGATCTTGCCCCAGGTATTCCCGCACCATGTAAAACAGACGCTGGCGATGGTTGCTGGAACCGGTCATACCTTGGGGCTGCGGACTAAAAAATTGTCTGAACGCATCGGTCAGATGGCCACCTTCTCCACCGCTCCTTCTGTGACTGACCGAAGCCTCAGCAACACGTTGTCCAGGACCAGAATTTTGTAACACCCCAGTCTCTGGGAACGCGTTGCACAGACCTTTCTGCAAGGCCTCCTGAAGATGTTTCATCTTATGCTCCCTCTGCGCCGGCAAGATAAGGTCCGCAACCTTATTCTTGTAACGTGGATCAAGGAGAGTTGCCAGCCAGTAATGATCCCTTTCCTTGATAGCACGAATACGAGGATCCTTCCGCATGCTTTGCAGGATCAAGGAGGCCATGCAGCGTAGGTTTGCTGAGGCATTCGGTGTGGAGTCCTCTGGGTCACCGAGGACGACATGATCCGCAGCCACCTCATCCCAGCCACGTACAAGTCCATGGGTTCCTTGGGACTGTAATTGATTCCTTAAAGACTGCTGCTGATGCTGAGTGCTAGGCTCCACCTCCATGCTGACACAATCCTCCTCCTCATCTTCTTCCTGTGTGATAGGTGGGCAAGCAGGAACACTGTCTGGATAAAGGGGGCCTTGAGAGGTAAGGAAGTCCTCCTCTTCCTCCCTTTGTTCTGCCTCAAAGGGCCCTGTCCATTATTCCAAGCAACGTGTGCTCCAACATGTGAATAAGAGGGACTGTCTCACTGATGCATTCACTGTCACTGCTCACCATCCTCGTGGCCTCCTCAAATGGTGACAGGACAGTGCATGCATCCCTGATCAAGGCCCACTGGCGTGGGGGGGAAAACAAGCTCCCCTGACCCAGTTCTGCTGCCATATTGGCACAGATACTCATTGATGGCCCTCTGCTGCGTGTGCAGCCGCTGCAGCAAGGCGAATGTAGAGTTCAACCTGGTGGGCATGTCACAGATTAGGCGGTTCTTGGGCAGGTTGTATTCCGTTTGGAGGTCTGCCAGCCGAGCACTGGCATTATATGACCGTCGGAAATGCACACAGACTTTCCTGGCCTGCTTCAGGACATCCTGTAAGCCTGGGTACCTGCCTAAGAACTGCTGCACCACCAAATTAAGGACATGAGCAAAACAGGGCACATGGGTCAGTTGTCCCTGTCGCAGGGCGAAGAGGAGGTTGGTGCCATTGTCACAAACCACGATTCCTGGCTTAAGCTGGCGTGGTGTCAACCACCTCTGAGCCTGCCCCTGCAGAGCTGACAGAACCTCTGCCCCAGTGTGGCTCCTGCCTCCCAAGCACACCAGCTCAAGAACCGCATGGCATCTCTTTGCCTGCATAGCCCCTTGAACGCCTATGGAGCACCACTGGTTCCGAGGACACATCAGCACAGGAAAAGGCCACAGAGCAAGAAGAGGAGGGGGTGGAGGAGAGAGGTGTGTCACAACCAGTAGTAGCATTTTGGAGGCGTGGTGGCGGAACAACCTCCAACACTACTGTACCTTGTCCTGCATCCTTCCCAGCTGCCAGCAGAGTCACCCATGTGCCTGTCCATGCCTGCTGGACCACGAGTCAGCGGTGATATGCACCTTACCACTGACCGCCCTGTCCAGAAAGGCATGGACATTGCCTTCCACATGGCGGTAGAGAGACGGAATCGCCTTTCGTGAGAAAAAGTGGTGTTTGGGAACTTGCCACTGAGGTACCGCACATTCCACAAACTCACGGAAGGGGGCAGAATCTACCAACTGAAAAGGCAGCAGTTGAAGTGCTAGCAATTTAGCTAAGCTGGCATTCAACCGCTGGGCATGTGGATGGCTGGGAGAGAACTTCTTTCGGCGCTGCAGCAGCTGGGGCAGGGGCCTGGTATAATCTGCCATTGGTGTACCGATAGTAGATTGCACGCATGTACTAGGCTGTGACACACCTAATTCTACACCTTCAGTCCTATCAGTGCAGGCTTCAGAGAGGACTGAGGGTATAGTGGGGTTGGAGATCCCAGCTGATGAGGGGCAAGGGGAGGTCCGCTTTGTTCTTTGGTGTGGGTCTTTGAGGTACGCATCTGCTCGTTTTCCCATTCGGACGGGTTTTCCTGTTTGCGTCCGGCCGGCGCAACAGGTTTTAGGCTGGTCTTATACTTACTAAATGTGAGTTTTTTACTGTTTTAATGTATTTTATTTAATAAAAGTCATTGGTTTTACACTATCGAGGCATCTGTTTTATTTGCATGATACCATATCAACTTGCTGTGGAGTTTGTAGTACTACCACGTCAGATTACAACGTCACGGATGCAGTTTTCACCCCTGATTGCCAGGTTTAACATCCATGCTGGTCTAGGTCCTAATACACAGGACCATTGGCTCTGGTAAGCAGTTTTGCATTATGGTAGTGGAATTCACTTGAAGTGGTTGATCCCAGGAAGAAAGCATAGCTGATATCTTGGAACATCACTGGGTGTTTATTCACAGCAGTTTATGGACTTTTATGTTTACATTATATATATATATATATATATATATATATATATATATATATATATATATATATATATATATATATATATATATACACACACAATTTCTATGCAATTTTGGTTGTTCTCTTGGACCTCATCTTGTGCATTTTTTCAAATCCTTACAAGTTTACTGTCACTTAACTGATGTCATTAGCTTATGCTTTATGATTTGTTTATCATCCAATTTATGATTTTAATTTGGTATTATTCGTGCACTTTAATCATTTATAATAAGTTCACGGTTTATGTTCATTCAATTTATTTCCACGTTTGGGGTGGGGGTGATTGAGTCACCTTCCCCGCAAAGGTGGTACTGACACTAGCGCAACTATATATATTTTTCTCATAACAGTATATTCGAAAAATCCGTAACGTGTGCGAAAGGCGGTCTTCCATTCATCGCCGGATTTAATACGAATCAAATTGTAAGCGCCTCTGAGATCGAGTTTAGTAAATATAGTAGAAGCCTGCAGTCTTTCAATCAATATGGGAATGAGTGAAAGAGGGTATCGATTCTTCACTGTGACTTTATTCAAGGCGCAATAGTCTATAATAGGTCTGAGACTAGCATCTTTGTCAAAAAACATTCCAGCACTGGATGGAGAAGTGGAGGGTTTAATAAAACCCTTTTTTAAGTTGTACTTTAAATATTTCTTTAAATGTTAAAGTTCAGGTTGGGAAAGGGAGTACATCCTGCCCGTAGGTATAGGGCTACCTGGTAATAATTCAATAGGATAGTCGTATATCCTATGAGGAGGCAATGTCTCTGCATTCTTCTCACTGAATACATCAGTAAATTCGTGGTACTGAGATGGTCTCTCCTGCGGTGCAACATGAAGCAGTGGAGCAACTTGATAACAAGTGTTTTTACAGTAAGGAGAATGCAGAACTACAGTTCCTTGGTCCCAAAGAATAGTAGGCATGTGCAGCTTAAGCCACGGTAAACCCAATACAACAGGGAAAAGAGGAGATGGAATAACGTCAAAAGACAGGAATTCACTATGATTATCACCACAAGTTATCAATAAGGGTTGAGTTTGGTATAAGATAGGTCCTGACTCCTGATGCGGAAGTTGTTTCATTAATAAAACTCACCGAAAGAGATGATTTCTTTTGGTGTGGAATTTTTTCTGAGGAAACAAGGCCTGAATCACAAGCGCCTGTATCCAACATAGTCTTAACAGGAATTCTAACATGTTTCCACTGCTTGGAAACAAAACGTGTCAATTTGCAAAGGTGCATTGGCTTAAGTTCGTCCTTTTTCTTTTTTTACAAGAGGACAAGAGGAAATTGCATGGTCCGATGAGGCACAATAAAGGCAAAGATTCAATGAGCGTCGACGGGCCCTCCTGGATGAGGAAAGTGGAGCATGCACAGTCCATTTTTTCATCAAGAGAGGTCAAACTCAATTTTTGAGGTATAGGAACAGGTGCTGTGGAACTTGATTGATGTTCAGCTCGTCTCTCTGTTAACCTGCGATCTATAGTGATAGAACGTTGTATGATGTCATTAATAGAATGAGGGAGATCTGCTCTAGCCAACTCATCCTTGAGTGGTTCAGAAAGGCCAAGGCGAAATTGGTTACGGAAAGTAACATCATTCCACTCAGTCTCGAGAGCCCACCTCTGGAATTGCTTATTGAAGTCATCATAAAGCAAGGACATAGTTGCCAAAAATTGTGGACAAGAAGTTAAGATTGGATCCTCTTTTTCTAGATATGTATTTGCCCAAGCACGTGGTTCTCCACCTAAATAAGATGTAAGCGTAAGCACCTTAATCATATCATTGGGGAAGTTGCGAGGGCGTAATTCAAACATTAATTTACATGCATTAATGAATTCTCTATAGGTCTTTCGATCACCAGTGAAGGGTACAGGTGGATTGACCTTAGGTTCAGGAGGAAAACGAGGCACATTTGGATTTTGAGCAACTAAATCTTGCAGTGTTTGATTCTCCACTTGAAGAGTTTGTACAATTTGAGCAAGAGCATCTACCTTTTGAGTAAGGGTGACAACATGGTTAGCAAGTTCTGCTGGTTTCATGATAAGGTTCCATTATTCTGTCACAAACTACAGTGAACAAGAATGAACCACAACTGCGGTCAGCAAAGATTTCAATGCATCTCTCTATATTATGTATAATTTCAGTATTGGACCCCAGGCGTCACTCCAATCAGAGAAAAGGAGTTTGGGGGTTCATTACATCATCTCCCTCACATATAGGAATGCGTTGAGCTACTAAGGGTGGAGGTGTTACAACATGCCTCCAACCCCTAGCGTTGAAAGATTACGATAAACGTGAATGAGCACAACCAATGCACTTCTCTATGTAAGTGATTATCAGTACCGGACCCCAGGCGTCACTCCAATTAACGCACAGGAGTTTGGGGGTTCTCTACATAATATCACTTTACATAAAGGAATGCATTGGGCTACTAAGGGAGTAGGTATAAAATACCTTCAATCCTTAGCATGAAAAAGTTAGAGCGAACATTCAATATTTTAGGGCGGAAGCTCGTATACATTTAACAACACATGTCAAGCACGTAGCATATGAGAATACTGTATGCAACTAGCATTTGCGTGGGAGAGGCTCAGTTGGTATGAAAATGTATGTCCCTTTAAGATATTGCAGAGCTGTCAGTTGAAGGCATAATAAGTAGAGTTGAGCGGACACCTGGATGTTCGGGTCCGAACCCGAACTTTAAAAAAAGTTTGGGTTCGGGAACCCGAACCCGAACTCCGAACCCCATTGTAGTCAATGGGACACGGACTTTTAGAAAAAAAAATGCGCGGAGGTCCCCGCAAATTCAATAACCAGACCCTTTAGGTCTGGTATGGATATTAAGGGGAACCCCGCCGTCAATTTAAAAAAAAAATGACGTGCGGTTCCCCCTAAATATCCAGAACCAGAACCTTCAGGTCTGGTATGGATATTAAGGGGAACCCCGCCGTCAATTAAAAAAAAAATGACGTGCGGTTCCCCCTAACTATCCATAACCAGAACCGTTATCCGAGCACATTGACATGGCCAGCCGCAGAAAAGAGGGGGGGACAGAGTGCGCCCCCCCTCTCCTGAACCGCACCAGGCCACATGCCCTCAACATGTTGATGGGGACAAGGGTCTCATCCCCACAACCCTTGCCCGGTGGTTGTGGGGATATGCGGGCGGGAGGCTTATCAGAATCTGGAAGACCCCTTTAACAAAGGGGACCCCCAGATCCTGACCCCCCCCCCGTGTGAAATGGTAATGGGGTACACTGTACCCCTACCATTTCACGAAGGAAGTGTAAATTCTAGTAAAAAAAAAAAAACACACACCGTAGAATAAAGTCCTTTATTAATAAAAAAAAAAAGAAAAAAACTCCAGCGGTGATAATCCACTCATTCCCGACTTTCTGCTCCAACGTTGTCCTGATCCAGCGACGGGAGCGGGTGATCTCCAGCGATGAGAAGATCCATCCATCCAGAGAGCAGCATCGCCAACCTCCTCTCACCGCTGGACACAGCCCAGCGAATGACGCGCTGAAGCTGTGACATTACTTATATAGGGGAGGCAGGGCCACCCGTCACGTGACCCCGCACCCTCTGACGTACCCTCTGCTACGTCATTGGGTAAGCCCAGTCTTCCCTCTTCCTGGGCTTCCCCAGTGACGTAGCAGGTGGTTATTGAATTTGCGGGGACCTCCGCGCATTTTTTTTTCCTGAACTCCGAACCCGGACCCAAACTTTTTCCAATTATTCGGGTTCGGGTCCGGGTTTGGGAAAAACCCAAAGTCTGTACCGAACCCGAACTTTACAGTTCGGGTTCGCTCAACTCTAATAATAAGTAAACTCAAGCAGCAGGATACTATTAATAATACCAGATCCAAATACAGTACTTTGTAAAGGCTATATATGAAGCGGATAATTCTAGAGCAGTGTTTGTAACGTAGTGATGGTATTTATCCATTTGCAGAGGATGAGTGTTGTCCAATAAGCAGAGTATCGCAGCAGCAATGGGATTCTGTAGTGTAGGGTCTCCTGGAGGAAGATATCTTAGGATGTCCCCAGCAATGATAGTATGCATGGCAGCGTGGATCCAGTTAAGGAATTAGCTTGGTTGTAGCAGAGATCCGGCGTGGCATGCTTTCCAGCTCAGGGATTGGGTGGTACCAGTAGTTTTGTAGTGTGGACGGCTGACAATAATAGAACAGTGTGCAGTCTGCACGCTGTTCTGTTTATAGGTGCGAGGCAGGTGTAGTGCATAAAACACTGATTCGACTCGCACTTCCGCATTCCACGCACGGTCGCCGTATGCGTTCCAGTGTGGAACGCAATACGGCGACGAGCGCCGTTTACAACAGGTCAGGGATAAAGTTGTGGAGAAGTTTAAAGTAGGGTTAGGTTATAAAAAATATATCCCAAGCTTTGAACATCTCACAAAGCACTGTTCAACCCATAATTTCAAAAATGGAAAGAGTATGGCACAACTGCAAACCTACCAAGACATGGCTGTCCAGCTAAACTGACAGGTCGGGCAAGGAGAGTATTAATCAGAGAAACAGCCAAGAGGCCCATGGTAACTATGGAGGAGCTGCAGAGATCCACAGCTCAGATGGGAGAATCCGTCCACAGGACAACTATTAGCCATGCACTCCACATAGCTGGCCTATATGGAAGAGTGGCAAGAAAGCCATTGTTGAAAGAAAGCCATATGAAGTCCCATTTGCAGTTTGCGAGAAGCTATGTGGGGCACACAGCAAACATGTGGAAGAAGTTGCTCTGGATCAGATGTGACCAAAATTGAACTTTTTTGCCTAAAAGCAAAAGGCTTTGTGTGGCGGAAAACGAACACTGCACATTACCCTGAACACACCATCATCATAATGAAACATTGTGGTGGCATCATCATGTTGTGGGGATGCTTTTCTTCAGCAGGGACAGGTAAGCTGGGTAGTGTTTGTGGGAAGATGGATGGAGCCAAATACAGGGCAATCTTAGAAGAAAACTGGTTAGAGTCTGCAAAAGACTTGAGACTGGGACGAAGGTTAACCTTCCAGCAGGACAATGACCCTAAACATACTGCCTGAGCTGCAATGGAATGGTTTAGATCAGGGGTCAGCAACCTTTTTCCTCTTAGGGGCAGGTTTTAATGTATGTGAATGCACGGAGGGCCACATTCACCTGCTAATAAATGAAGATAATACAAATCCTAACACAGGAATGTTATCAGTACAGGTTTACATCACTTTAAAGGTGCTTGACTAATACAAAGCCAGTTCACCCTGAGGGAGTATGAAGCTGGGGATACAGATTTTACTGCCCCCCTCCCCCATCCTGACACCCAAGGGTGGCTGACGCCAGCCCTGCTAGCCAGCATGGTCTGGAGATGGGGTTCCTGTCCCTAGGGAAAATTGGGTTCCTGTCCCTAGGGAAAATAGGTGTTCCTGTCCCAAGGGGAGAAGGAGTCCCTGTCCCAAGGGGTAATGGGGTCCCTGTCCCCAAGCGAGAAGGAGTCCCTGTCCTTAGTGGTGACGGGGCTCCTTATAGGTTCCCCCTATTGCAGTTTCCTCTGTACCCCTATAGCAGTGTTCTGTCCCCTGCACCCCCCCATTGTAGCATCCTCTGTCCCCTGCACCCCCCACTGTAGTGTCCTCTGTCCCCTGCACCCCCCACTGTAACATCCTCTGTCCCCTGCACACCCCCGCTGTAGCATCCTGTCCTCTGTACGCCCCACTGTAGCATCCTCTGCAGTCCCCACTGTAGCGTCCTCTGTCCTCTGCAGTCCCTACTGTAGCGTCCTCTGTCCCCTGCACCCCCCACACGGTAGTGTCTTCTGTCCCCTGCACCCCACTATATATATCAGGTTGAAAAAAAGACACATGTCCATCTAGTTCAACCATAAATAAATAAATAAATAAATATCGTTCAATCCCATATACCCACAGTTGATCAGAGGAAGGTGAAAAACCCCAGCAAACCATGATTCAATTTGCTTCAGCAGGGGAAAAAAATCCTTCCTGATCCCCCGAGAGGCAATCGGATTTTCCCTGGATCAACTTTGCCTATAAATGTTGATACCGTTATATTATGTACATCTAGGAAAGTATCCAGACCTTTCTGCTGAGCTGGCCAGAACCACCTCTGGAGTGAGTCTATTCCACATTTTCACAGCTCTTACTGTGAAGAAACCTTAAATCTCCTTTCCTCCTAAAGAGTCCCCCGTGTCCTCTGTATTGACCGTAAAGTGAATGACTCAACACCAAGTTCACTATATGGACCCCTTATATATTTGTACATGTTGATCATATCCCCCCTTAATCTCCTCTTCTCAAGAGTGAATAAATTCAGTTCCTCTAATCTTTCCTCATAGCTAGGGATGTGCCGAACACCCCCTGGCTCGGTTCGCACCAGAACATGCGAACAGGCAAAAAATTTGTTTGAACACCGTTCTATGGGACACGAACATGAAAAATTAAAAGTGCTCATTTTAAAGGTTAATATGCAAGTTATTGTCATAAAAAGTGTTTGGAGACCCGGGTCCTGCCCCAGGGGACATTTATCAATGCAAAGAAAGTTTTAAAAACGTCTGTTTTTTCGGGAGCAGTGATTTTAATAATGCTTAAAGTGAAACAATAAAAGTGAAATATTCCTTTTAATTTCGTACCTGAGGGGGGGGGGATATAGTATGCCTGTAAAGTAGCACACGTTTCCCGTGTTTAGAACGGTCCCCGCACAAAATTTAATTTCTAAAGGAAAAAAAGTAATTTAAAACTACTCGCGGCTATTAATGAATTGTCGTTGAAAAGTCATTGAAATAAACGGCAGGGGTTCGGAACCAAAAAAAAAGCATGTAGGTCCCCCCCCCAAAATTCCATATCAGGCCCTTCAGGTCTGGTATGGATATTAAAGCGAAGGTTCACCCAAAAATCAACTTTCTGCTATTAGATCCAGCATACTGCTGACATCTGCAGTTTGCTGTTTTTTTTGTACTTATCGTTTTTTCGTTTTTATCCGCCGTTGTTATCCGGCTCCGAGCGGGGATTCCTTCCAGGTATAAGCGTTCCTAAGCCAAGCAAAGTTGATTGACGGGCTGCTAAAGCGCGTCATGCCTTCCGAAAATACCCAAAGTGACACTCGGGTGTTTACGGCGCCTGCGCAGTCAGCTCTACACGGCAGGTGCAGGCGCCGTAAAGCACCCGAGTGTCACTTCGGGTATTTTCTGAAGGCGTGACACGCTTTAGCAGCCCGTCAATCAAATCCGCTTGGCTTAGGAACACCTATTCCCCACAGAAATCCCTGCTCGGAGCCGGATAACAACGGCTAATAAAACGATAAGTACAAAAAAAAAACAGCATACTGCAGGTTTCAGCAGTATGCTGGATCTAATGGCAGAAAGTTGATTTTTGGGTGAACCTCCGCTTTAAGGAACCCTGCGCCATTTAAGAAAAAAATCCAGCCCTGTAAATTCTTCTACGACCCGGACCCGCCACTACGAACAATACAGCCTCCTCCGAGGCTCCTGGCCGAATGACGTGCTACCCGTCTGACAGTTCTTATATAGCCGAGGGCGGGGCCACCCGTGAAGTGGATAGATTCCTGTGACGCGTCAGACGGGGCGGGGTCACCTGTCCACGTCACGGGTGGCCCCGCCTCGGTTATATAAGAACTGTCAGATGGGTAGCGCATCATTCGGCCGGGAGCCTCGGCGTGTCCGGGTCGATAAAAGGATTGACAGCGCTGGAATTTTTTATTATTAAAGGACTTGTCCCAAGCTTTGTGTGTGTTTTTTTTTCTTTTTTGTCACTTTTTTGGGTGAAATGGTAGGGGGTACAATGTTAATTATCAGCATCTGATAAGCCCCCCACCTGCAGACGCCCACAACCACCGGGCAAGGGTTGTGGAGATGAGGCCATTGTCCCCATGTTGAGGGTATGTGGCCTGGTACTGTTCAGGAGGAGGGCGCGCTCTCTCATCCCCCCTCTTTTCCTGCAGCCTGCCAGGTTGCGTGCTCAGATAAGGGTCTGGTATGGATTTTTGGGGGGAACCCTGCGCCATTAAAAAAAAAAAAATGGTGCAGGATTCCCCTTAATATTCATACCAGACCTGAAGGGGCTGATATGGAATTTGGGGGGACCCCCACACTTTTTATTTTTTATTTTGGTAATGGACTGGTAAGGGCCTGGTAATGACTAAGGGTGGAACCCCTGCCATTTTTTTCAATGACTTTTATCTGTATTGCCGGGAATCCGGGAACCTTTAAAATTAGCACTTTTGATTTCTCCCACTGTTAAAGGGTGTTCTGCGGCTTTTTCGAATTTGCTGCGAACACCCCAAATTGTTTGCTGTTCGGCGAACGGGCGAACAGGCAATGTTCATGTCGAACTCATGTTTGACTCGAACAGATAGCCCATCCCTACTCATAAAAAGAAAAAGCAAACAAAACAGGCGCCACTTAGTAAAACTGCAGACTTTTAATGAAGTAATTCACATTAAGCACTCACATGTCAATATAGAAGTTCAGGCATACGGATGGGGTCCTGTGATCTGTCAAAACTATCCACGACTGTTTGTGTCCCCTGTCTTCTTACACTGTGCTTGGATTGTGTGAAAGGAAACAGCTACACATGAGCTCCAACGTTTCCTGATACAGATACCGTGCTCAGAGAGAGGGCTGAAACGCCCTCTGGAACGCTGTGTTGTGGTGGGAGAAGATGACGTCACTACGGAGGCCCAGACAGCTGTCTGGGCCTCCGTAGTACAAATAAGTGTTCAGTTTACAATGTCCCTTTGTAGTCTAGTTAGGTCTAATACGTCTTACCATCTCGGAAGTCTTTAGTGGGACCGGAACTCGCTCATCCACTACCTTTTGAGTGGGGGTCCGGTACTCACCGTTGTGTCACTCCTGTATGGGGATATGGTGACACTCTGGCGAGTACCATGACGTTAACGCGTTTCGCAATCTTAGTCACGTAGCTTTGTCTGGACGTTGGAGGGGGGGCCCGTGCAGCGCTCCTTTATGTTCCACCGGTGCACGCCCCCTACTCCTACTGAAAGTTATGATAAAATTAAGAGCGTTCAACTTGGTGTTAAATTCCTTGTGTAACATGTTAATATTCACTCCAATTCGCTAGGAATTTCAGCATCCTTATATCGCTGCAGTGTCCCACAGTAGATTATGTCTGGATATGTTTTAAGTTTAATGTCCAACAGCAGGAGCGGCAGCCTTTGTTTGATTACTAAGACTGTATTGAACATTGTCGTACCATTTTAGTTGTTAGACATATTAACATATAAGACAGGGGACAAGGACAGACACATATATGTACAGATTGTATAAGATTACAGTGATCTAGAAAAATTGGAAAGGTAGTAGTTACTTTTACTACACTAACCATAAAAGAAACATTTTAAAAAATGATGAAAAAAATAATATGATAATTATAAATATAATATATCTGCAATTGCAATTCAAGGTGATGGTAAAAATAACCATCTGTACTATAGTATCTAGATATGCACTGGGATATTATGAGATCCCAGTGCTAGGAAGATACTATAAGTAATACCTGAAGACATGGTAGTAGTTAATCAGAATAATGCATTGTATGAAGTTGGCCGTGAGAAAAACTGACAAAGTAAAAGTGAAGAATATGATAATAAAAGAAAAATCATTATCATATATAGGAGGATTGTATACATACAACAATAATTTTAGGATAAAGGGTGCTTAAAGGGATAGGATTACTAGTAATTAATGGTAGATAATATGGGGGTCTATGAGGGTGGTACTATACTATAATATTTTGTGGGAAACAGGAGGAACTGCCCCATGCTGAAGTGGCAGAGATCCTCACTCCAAAAAGGATTGCATGCTCATTTCAATGTTCATTCCTAAGGGTGCTAGAGATTTTAGAGTGTAGATCCACCATGTTTCCTTCTGTAGAAGGATTTTGTCGAAATCACCCTGTCTGGCTGGCAATCTCAAAACATAAATGCCCTTTACTCTTAGACCATCTGGTTTCCCCTGATGGAATTCCTGAAAGTGTTTGGTGACTGGACTTTCATGTTTGTCCAAGTCACTATCTTTTTTGTTTTTCACTTTCTCCTCTTTTTTGATGTCTCGGAGATGTTCTCCGATTCTTATCCGTAATTGTCTCTTTGTTTTTCCTATATAGATTTTCGGGCAAGTGCATGTGAGCATGTAAATGACTCTTTCGGTAGCAAGATCAGGTCCCGGATTTCAAATTCACGCTGTCCCTTTGCGTCTTGGAAAGTTTTTGTTCTGTCCACAAAGGGGCATATCTGGCACTTTGAACAAGGGAACATCCCTTTAGTCCAGGGATAGTCAGATAACCATGATCTATTAGGTTGTCTTGTGAATTCGGATTGGACAAGTAGCTCGCCCAGATTCTTCGCCCTACGGGCTAACATTTTGGGGCAGTCTCCTACTATGTTTGCTAGAGTTCTATTATTCGCCAGGATGCCCCAATGTTTTTCCAAGACTTTCCTTACATTTTCCCATTGGGGGGCAAAAGTGGTTATAAGTCTTACTGGCCCTAAGTCCTTTTTGATGTTTGTTGTCTCTTTTGAATTTATGCGAAGCAAACTGTCCCTGCTACGTAGGGCTGCCTTATGCCTGGCATATTTAATCTGCTTGTGTGAGTAGCCTCTCTCACGGAACCTCGTGTAGAGCTCCTTACTTTCCTTGATATAGGAAGAGGACTCAGAGCAGTTTCGTTTTATTCGCATAAATTCCCCGATAGGAATCCCATTTTTTTGCCATACAGGATGATGGCTATCCGCCTGTATACAAAACAAGGGGGTGTTATCCCACTGGAAAACCAAAGAGTGGTATCCCTGGGGACAACTAAGGGGCTACTATGGCAAAGACGGACAATATTATGGATAAAGAAGTTTAATTTAGCTTGTAGAAAAATAATAATTATACAAATTATAAATAAGCTGAGATATCAGAGAACATGAATACCTTTTGAGCTAAAAAGCTCTATTAACACATCTACAGACATGGCCGGCCAATACTACACCAGTGAACAGAGTTCATGAAGGTGTGACACAGGAACCACATAAAAACACTAACAATGGACAAACATAAAAGACAACAGTAATGGCGATCCGGACGCCTAATGTAACACTTCTGCTGAGGATTCTGGCCTAAATAGACCTAAGATGTGGCTGGGGATAAAGGGAAATCAAGAATGATCAGCAGAAATGGCCCTGCAGGGAGAACCAGGTAATTGCTGCGCAGTACAATAAAAGTGCATGCAAAAGAAAAGAAAATATGTAGCATAGAGTCCTGTCAAGTAGAATGAAAAAACACCAAGAAAAAAATCATATATATAATGATCAATGGATCCAATAGAATGACAGTTCTATGCGGGTTATACCACCTGGAAAAAACTAGCAAAAAAAGGAAGAAAGAACAATTGCAGTTCCTTTTTTGTTTCCAATGGTTTCAAAACGGGAGGGAGGAAGAAGAAAAGACCTTTGATGAAGGCAATATATAAAATTTCTTTGGTTCCCGCTGCGGTGAGGGCGTTGTTGTGGTGGCGTCCGTCGCTAAATGACGTCAACGCGTTTCACAACGTGGGTGCGTAGCTTCATCTGGACAGGAAGAGAGAGGCGTGCGCCGCTCCTTATATGCTATCGGCGCACGTCTGTCTCCAATCAGTGATAAAAAAGAAAAAACAAATCGGAGTGTTTCGAAAATAGACTTTTAGGGCCAAATCCTCAGCCAGGCGGCGTAACTTAACTTTCAGCAGTTAAGTTACACTGACTTAAAGTTTTTACCTAAGTGCCTGATCCACAAAGCACTTACGTAAAAATTTCAAGCCGTGTAAGTTAAGTGCCGCCGTCGTAAGGCGTTCCTCCTCTCCGGGGGCGTTTACAATTTAAATGAGGCGCGCTCCCGCGCCGGCCGTACTGCGCATGCGTGTGACGTCATTTTCCCGACGTGCATCGCGCGAACGTAATTGACGCCGGGCGGCTTTGTGGATTGCGACGGGACACTAAAGTTGCGACGGGTGAAAAAAAGACGCGCCGGGAAAACAAATAATTAAAAAAAAAAATGACAGCGTCGCTCAGCATGCATTCCTGAGAGGGAGAACTCCATGCCAATTTTCAAAGAAAAAACCGGCATGGGTTCCCCCCCCAGGAGCATACCAGGCCCTTAGGTCTGTTATGGGTTGTAAGGAGACCCCCCTCCGCCGAAAAATCGACATAGGGGGTCCCCCTACAATCCATACCAGACCCGTATCCAAAGCACGCTACCCGGCCGGTCAGGAATGGGAGTGGGGACGAGCGAGCGTCCCCCCCCCTCCTGAGCCGTGCCAGGCCGCGTGCCCTCAACATGGGGGGGTTGGGTGCTCTGGGGCAGGGGGGCGCACTGCGGGCCCCCCCACCCCAGAGCACCCTGTCCCCATGTTGATGAGGACAGGACCTCTTCCCGACAACCCTTGCCGTTGGTTGTCGGGGTATGCGGGCGGGGGCTTATCGGAATCTGGGAGTCCCCTTTAATAAGGGGGCCCCCAGATACCGGCCCCCCACCCTAAGTGAATGGATATGGGGTACATCGTACCCCTATCCATTCACCTGTAGGCAAAAAGTAAAAGTTAATAAACACACAACACAAGGCTTTTTAAAATAATTTATTATTCTGCTCCGGATGCCCCCCCTGTCTTCGTTATTAGCTCAATTACCAGGGGGGGCTTCTTCTTCCACTCTCCGGGGGTCTTCTCCGCTCTCCGGGGGGGGTTTCTTCTTCCGCTCTCCGGGGGGGGGGGCTTCTCCGGACTCCGGGGGTCTTCTTCCATCTTCTCCCCTCTTCCGCTCTTGACTCGGCGAACCCCGGTTCTTCTGCAGCTCTCCGGTGCCTTCTTCTTCAGCGCTGGCTGCCTGCTATGTTTCTGTGTTAGCTCGATTTCAAACAGGCAGCCGGCGCGGTCTTCTGTGACGTCATCTTCTCTTCTGTTCTTCTCCCCTCTTCCGATGTTGACTCGTCGCCTGTTGTCGCTGTAATGATGGAAGCGCGCCTTGCATCACATTTATATAGGCATCACCGTCCCATCATGCTCCGGCAGGTACCCACGTGGTGGGTGCCTACCCACGTGCACCCCATATCCATTCACTTAGGGTGGGGGGCCGGTATCTGGGGGCCCCCTTATTAAAGGGGACTCCCAGATTCCGATAAGCCCCCGCCCGCATACCCCGACAACCAACGGCAAGGGTTGTCGGGAAGAGGTCCTGTCCTCATCAACATGGGGACAGGGTGCTCTGGGGTGGGGGGGCCCGCAATGCGCCCCCCTGCCCCAGAGCACCCAACCCCCCCATGTTGAGGGCACGCGGCCTGGCACGGCTCAGGAGGGGGGGGGACGCTCGCTCGTCCCCACTCCCATTCCTGACCGGCCGGGTAGCGTGCTTTGGATACGGGTCTGGTATGGATTGTAGGGGGACCCCCTACGTCGATTTGTCGGCGGAGGGGGGGTCTCCTTACAACCCATAACAGACCTAAGGGCCTGGTATGCTCCTGGGGGGGAACCCATGCCGGTTTGGAATTTACAAATTGCCGTGGAGTTCTCCCTCGGGAATGCATACCAAATGCCGTCGCTTGAATGGGCCTTTACAAGGTGTGACTAACTTTACACTTTGTAAAAGCAGCCCTAGTTTTACACCAGGCAAACTAACACTTACGGCGAAAAAACTAGGCACAAAAGCTTTGAGGATCGCCCTAAGTGCTAATTTGCATACTAGAAGAGGCATTTCGACTCGAAATGCCCCCAGTGGCGGATGCGGTACTGCATCCTAAGATCCGGCAGTGTAAGTCCCTTACAGATGTCGGATCTTCTGCCTAACTTAGGAAAACTGCTTCTGAGGATCAGTTCCAAAGTTAGAACCAGGGATACGACGGCTTACGCCGGAGTATCTCTTTTGTGGATATGGCCCTTAGTGCTTAGGATGTGTTACCTAAACCTATCTCTTGCCAGCATGAACCACCACACTCAACACAACTAACAACAAATACACACATATGTAAATAGTAACTAAATAAACAGCGCTAAAATTATGAGAGTGTAAGGGATTACCATACAAATGTATTGCTGCGCATTTATAAGTGCCCATGTCGGTCAAAGTATGATGCCAATATAAGAATATGGGTCTCACTACCTGAGGAAGGCAGAGACGTTAAAGATAAATAAATCCAAGTTGCATCTACAAAGTTTAGAGGAGGAGATCAGTAAAAGCCACAAGAAAAGTGGAGAGAGAAAGGAGAAGGTGAGCTCACAGCAGAATGACCGTAAAATGACCAAACCCCATGCAAGTAATGTAATGCCAGTAAGGGGATAAGAGAGAGGGAGGAGGAAGGACTGGACAAGGGAGGGAGGAATGGGAAAAGAACAGAACCGAACTGGAAGGAACAACTGGCAACCAAAAAGATATATGGCGGCAGGGCCAATCATGCTATAATGTAACAAAATAATAAAAAGCCATGCGTGCTCCGTCCATGTTAAAGTTGGATGTGGGCTGATTTAAAGCTCTGAATATTTAAAAATTTTAGGAAGTATTTTGTCAAAATCTCCTCTTCTGGCGGGCAGATGAAGTGCATAAATGCCCTTAACTTTCATACCATCAGGTTTACCCTGATGGTAATCCAAAAAATGTTGTGCCACTGGGCTTTCCTGTTTTTCCTCATTGTCCCTGTCTCTTTCCTTCCTTATCTCTCGTAAGTGCTCTCCTATTCTGATTTTAAGTTGTCTCTTTGTTTTTCCTATATACATCTTCTAGGAGGGACAAGTGATCATATAAATAACCCGCTCGGATGAGCAATTAATGAGATCTCTGATTTCGTACCCCTTAGTACCAGTGGCGTCCATAAATGTGCGTGTTCTATCCACGAAAGGGCAGACTTGGCACCTAGAACAAGGAAACATGCCCTGACTGCGTGGGTACTCAGACAGACAGATTTATTTGGTTGCCTGATGTATTCTGACTGGACCAACAGGTCCCCCAGATTTTTAGCTCTACGGGCCACCATTTTGGGCCCATCTCCTACAATAGCAGCCAGGTTTCTGTTGCTGGAAAGTATATCCCAGTGGTTTTCCAGGATTTTCCTGACCTGGTCCCATTGGGACCCATAAGTGGTTATTAACCTTACTGATCCGGGTTCACCGCTCTTTCTCTCATTACCTCTGTGTGCTTGTTTAAGGAGCAGGCTTTCCCTGCTACGTCTTGCTACTTTCTCCTGTAGCAGAGTATTGGCTGCTGTTTCCTTGTGAAAAGTATTGGTGATGATATTCCCGTCCCTAAGACCAATTCTTAGGTCAATGAAGGAGATTGATGTCCTGTCGTAGGTGTAGGTTAGATGTATGTTTCGTTCATTGGTATTAAGTTGTTTGATGAAATCATGAAAGGATTCAATGTCTCCTTCCCAAATGATAAGGACATCGATATACCTCAGCCATGTATGTACATGGCTAAGGTATAGTGGTAGATGGAATACATCTTCCTCCTCCCATAGGCCTAGATGGAGGCACGCATAGGCAGCATACTGCTCCCATAGAGGTGGCTTTAATTTGTTGGTAAAATTGGGAAGCAAATTGGAAAAAATTATGAGAGAGGGCAAATTGGAGTAATTCCACCAAGAACTCATTCTGATGTTCTAATGATGGATAGTGTTTTTCCAAGAACACCTTGACTGCCCGAATACCACAGTCATGTGGAATCGACGTGTAGAGGGAGTCCACGTCGACACCAATTAGCCAGATCTCACCTTCCACTGTTATGTGGGCTATTTTGGCAAGGACATGTTGTGTGTCATGTACATAAGATGTAAGCTTATGCACCATTTCCTTTTGTAAAAGGTCCAAGTACCTGCCTATCCTGTCCAACGGACCATGTATTGCTGAGACAATTGATCTCCCTGGTGGTTTTTCGAAGAACTTGTGCACTGTGGGGATGCAATAAAAAGTGGGAATGTTGTAATCATCGTTTTGTTGTATGTTTTTACAGAATTGATCTATTTCTGTTGTGTTGGCGGCCATATATATGTTTTTAAGTAGCGCGGTGTTATTTATACTGTTGGTATAATTTTTTTTACACAATGTTGTAATCATCAACTGATAGATGCTCAAATTCAGGTTTTGATAGTAACCCACTTTCCATTGCATCGTCAAGTCTGCTATTTAATTCTCTCACTGTATTGGGAAAGGGATCCCTATCTATTTTTTGATAGGTGTTGCAATCACTGAGGAGGCGTTTGGCCTCCTCCTCATAGTCCTCATCATTTATGAGGACTACATTGCCCCCCTTATCACTTCTTTTGATGGTCAGATTTTCTGCTTCTTTAAGTTCTTTTAGGGCCTTGCGTTCATTTCGGGACAAGTTGTCATATTTTTTGTTTTTGTTCTTCCATGGGAATTCCTCGAGATCCCTCTGGACCATTTCCAGGAAAATGTTGAGCCATTTATTTTTATTTAGTGGTGGCATTTTTTTGGACTTGATAGTTATGTTGGCATTTCTTCTGGTTATCTGGTTTTCTGTCTCATATGCCTCATTCTCTTCAAGTAGAGAATCAAGGATAGCTAATGCTTGTTGGTCATCCGCATCTAAAAGGGGCTCCTCTGTCACTTCCTTTTGATATAGAGAACGGAAAAATACTTTGCGGAGAAACAACACAATGTCTTTGTAGACCGTAAATTCCTCCATAACGTTTACAGGTGAGAAAGACATACCTCTTTGTAATAATTGTGTGTGTCTTATCTCAAGAGGAAAGGAAGACAGGTTGATGACTTTATTGTCAGGGTTGGGAGTCATTGATGGGATATTTGTTATTTTTGGCTCCTTGTGCGGTATCCGCCCCTTCCCGCTCTTTGGCTTTTCCCCCTTTGTTTTGGATTTTGTTGAAATTTCTGTGTTTGCGGGTTTTCCTGAGAGGGGGCGTGGGTCACACAGTCCCTCGACCCCTCTTTCTCTAAAAAAGTTACTGCGCGTGGAATATCTCCCTCTGTTTGATCACCCGGGGACGTATCCTCCCTATTTCTGGATTGGGATCTAAATCCCCTTCTGGAGGAATTGCTTCTACCCCGTCGTGTGGTAAGGTCAAAGATCTGGTCTTTTTCAAAGTCCAATAGATCTCTTCTATATTTCGATTGTTTTATGATTTTCAAACATTTTTGTGCCTTTTCTATTTCTTTTTTGAGGAGCTTATTCTGTTTTAGAAATTCCTCATCCTCTTTCATCAAGTCCACATTTTTAGCACTTTCCTCAATCTGTCCACTTAATTCAGCAAGTTGCAGTTTTTTGAAGGCGTACGGACTGGTTTGAAGGAATCCGGACTGTTTTGTATATTTGTTCTATGTTTGTAATTGTCCTTTGTGTTTTTTGTTATTCGCACCTAGTACTTTGTTACTGGTGCTTACTGTCTGTACATCTTAACCAAGGACCTTGGTAATACCAGCATTAGCACTTTGTTGCTTTTTTACTAAATGTAATAACATAATCTAAATAAACTACCCTTTTCATTAACTCCATGGAAATGCATTTTCATGTCCATCTCCACTAATAGTAGCCCCCTTTTTCTGGGTGGAATCTCATCCTTTAAGATTCACACCAGAAAGCATTTTGTTTTTCAATATTCCAAATGAGGTCTTACTAATGATTTCAACAGGGGCAAAATTATATATCTCTCTCTGGAGTCCATACCTTATTAATACAAGAAAGGACTTTGCTTGTTTTGGAAACTGCAGCTTGGCATTGCATGCTATTATTGAGCTTATGATCTACCAAAACCCCTAGATCAGGGGATATTCAATTAGTGGACCTCCAGCATGACTCCCAAAAACAGAGGCATGATGGGACTTGTAGTTTTGCAACAGCTGGAGGTCCGCTAATTGCATATCCCTGCCCTAGATCATTCTCCACTACGGATTCCCCCAGTTGTACATACCTAGTATGTATGATGCATGCATTTTATTATCCCACAAGTGTAAAACTTTGCATTTATCAACATTAAACCTCATCTGCCAGATAGTCGCCCAATTAGACAGAGCATTGAGGTCGGCTTGTAAATTAGAGACATTCTGTAAGGACGTTATTCCACTGCATAGCTTAGTGTCATCTGCAAAGACAGAAATTTTACTTTTGATTCCAGACCCAATATCATTTATAAAGATATGAAAAAGTAAGGGTCCCAACACTGAACCTTGGGGTACACCGCTGATAACCTTAGACCATTCAGAGTAAGAATCATTAACCACTACTCTCTGAATTCTGTCTTTTAGCCAGTTTTTTATCCATTTACAAACTGATATTTCCAAGCCTGTAGACTTTACCTTACACATGAGCCGTGTGTGCGGAACTGTATCAAACGCTTTTACAAAATCCAAGTATACCACATCCACCACCATCCCTCTGTCCAAGGTTTTACTTACCGCTTCATAAAAATAAATCAGGTTTGTCTGACAACTTCTGCCTTTCATGAATCCATGCTGTCTGTTGCTTAAATAGTTTTTTTCCCCAGCAAGAACTCGTCAACGTGGTCTTTTATTAAACGCTACAGTGGGCCAGATTCTCTAAGAAACGGCGTAGGCGTAGTGTAAGTCATTTACACTACGCCACCGCAACTTACTGGAGCAAGAGCCATATTTGCAAAGCACTTGCTCCGTAATTTGCGGCGGCGTAGTGTAAATGGCCTGGCGTATGGCCGCGTAATTCAAAGGGGGCGGCTTGTATTCAATACCGGTCAGCGTGGTATTGCATTTAGGATCCGACGATGTAAGTGACTTACACCAGTCGGATCCTAGCCTAATTCCGGCGTATCTTGTTTTGTGAATACGCCGGCGGGAATTTTGAGAATTTGGCCCAGTATCTTCCCAACTATAGAAGTTAAACTAACAGGTCTATAGTTACTTGGTAAAGACTCTGTTCCCTTTTTAAATATAGGCACCACGTTCACCCTGCGCCAATTTAATGGTACTATTCCCATCATTAATGAGTAGTGTTGAGCAGAATACGCCATATTCGATTTCGCGATATATCACGAATATATAGCCGAATATTCGAGAAATATTCGCTAAATTCGAATATTCGTGATATTTTATCGAAATGAAATGATTGCGAAATTTCGCTATTGCGAATGCGAACATAATTGCGAAATTTCGGTAGGAGCACTCTGATTGGCTCAGAATATTCTTGATATTTTTTCGAAATTTCGCAAAATGCGAATGCGATATTTATTGCGGAATTTCGACAAATGCTGTAGGAGCACTCTGTTTGGCTCAGAATATTTGTGATATTTTATCGAAATTTCGCAAAATTGCGAATGCGAAATTGATTGCGGAATTTCCCCAAATGCTGTAGGAGCGCTCTGATTGGCTCATTCTGAAATCGAATATTCGAGATATTTTATCGCAATTTCACAAAATGCGAATGCGAAATTGATTGCGGATATTTCGACAACTGCTGTAGGAGATACAAACAAAAAATCGAAAAATCGAACAATGCAGCGCTAGGAATGACTGATGAAAAGACAGTGATGTCTATGTTAAACACACATATAAATGAACAAAAGATGTAAGTCCATGATAAGTGAATAATTCGTATAAATAAATAGTGTGATGAGACACCATAGACCTGAGTCTAAAATGTTTATAAGATTAAAAGTCCATAAGGTGAACGTGAAATCAGAAATCAAGATGGTCAATCAAACGACAGTGATGAGGCACCCACGGTGATTCTAATTAATCTGTAATGTTAGTGATAACGCCCACCACCAGGAGGGAAGGCTTACCAGATGCGATGGATCCAAGTGAGCTTATGCCCAAAGGATCAGTAAAGCTTTGTTTATACAATGGAAGGATAAACCAGGACACACCAAACAGAGCGACCAGCAAGTAACGGTGGAGTCTTTGCTTAGTAATAGGTGGAAGGGATAACCTCAGCTGGGAGATGATTCATGGGAGTTGGAAAACTTGCCCGAAGTATGTGGAGGAAAATAAAAGGCACATAGCGTGATACCGTAAAAACGGGAAAGGTTTTAATGCCGGTTAAAAACACTTACAATTTGGTTGATAAAAAAGGACATCATTGTGGAAAAGTGCATGGCAGCAATAGAGTCCCGACTAGTTTCGCTATAACTAGCATCATCTGGGGTAAGACTCTACTGATACCACCATGCTTAAATGTAGATTGTGACCTCCCTAGGATCACTCCCCTGGGGGGTCGTCCAATGAGAATGCACTTCCGGGTCACTCTGATATATATTACATTAATTGAGTGTATGATACAAATTGTATAAAAACAATGCCCAAAATAAATAAATCACTTAAGAGTGGGTCGTTTTTAGGAAAAGACTAACCTGGTCCGTGTGTGGGCTGTGGTAAAGGGTCAGCAGTATAGAGACTTAGTAGGGTCACATGGTGTGGTCACGTGTGTCTAAGCCATTAGTTGGGGCCAATAACACGCATCCACGTCATGGAGAGACGCCATGAATCAGCCGAGTATTCGGCATATATTATGTGGATTGACGGTCACTTGACCGCGCTATCAATGGACGCATAAACAAAGTGTCACTACATACGCCGTCAAGCTCGAACGCTCTGACTGGCGTAGCATAGTAGGACGACGCCCACAGTGTGCGCGCCACCAATGATTAACATCCTCAACACGTGAGTACACGTGTATGTACACACACGCTGCGTACCAGAATGGAACGCAGCGCTGCGCTCCATCCTGCGTTCCAGGATGTGGACATTGTCTGACAGCCCTAGCCTTACAGACACTGTCCGGTGTGATTAGACAGCGGAGGAAAAAATGATGGGTAAAACATTGACAGCCACCCAATGATTACAATATATTTAAGCTGACTGTAATTAAACACATTAAAACTAATTAAGACATGCCTAATTAATTGTATCATAAAAATTAAAAAATTAAAAAAGGGAGGGGGAACATGAGGGAATCTTTATGGGAAAACACATATTGACTAATGATGTCAATAGGATTGTGTTTCATTTAAATGGATATATATCCAGTTCAAAAAATTAAATTAAAATCTATATATATATAAACAAAAGAGGCACAATAAGTCCAGAAAGTGACTCTACACTGGACGAACCCCCACTTGTAAAAAATGTACAGTATGTAAATATAATGTTTTAGGCAAGACCAAGAACCTTGAGTTTTGCTCCACTTCAACTGGGAAAGTCTACCCTATAAAACAGTTCTGTACTTGTTCAACCAAATATGTGGTGTAAGGAAAAAAGGTTTGGGAACAACTGCGCTAAGGTAAATAATTGGGATTAATAAGCAGCAATTAGATTGTGTATAAACAAAGAAATAACAGAAAAAAGGATAATTGCGCTAAACCCAAACGTGCACTAGTGATTAAACTAATAGCCAAGTGTGTGTGTAAAACCACTGTGTCCGTGTCTAGCACACAAACTCAGTGGAATCAGGGGGCCAGATGGCCTCTCTGCTAGCAATAATATATATGAACCAAGTGGTCAATAACATAAATGATTGTGAACCATAGCCACAATAATTGTTAAAGAAATTAACAAAACATATAATAATATATTAATATAAAGTCCATATAGTCCAAAAATTTTTTTTAGAAAATAAGTTGTAGATCCATATAGCAAATGAAGACACCCGTGAAGATTCCAGAAATGTAATAATCAAACACCAAACGTGAATCCTCCACCAATCGTGCAGCTGCTTACCAGAACTCTGGGTCCTGCCGGACCACTATCAGCATATTTCTCAACCAAAGATTTGGGGCAGCAGTAAGTCCTCCACTTATACTAGAACCAATCCGTACTCAACGATGGACATAGAAAATAAGACAGAGCTCCACATGGCATAAAATCCGGTTGATTTATTAAAATAATAGTAAAACTATGTACATACAACTCACAATTCAGTTGAAAAAAGACAGCAATTGGCCTGTAACGCCGGCCGGTCGTACCAGGAACCAAAGAGCCACTCGTTGGAGTAATGCAAGGGATGGCGTCCACACGTCACTCACTCCACCCGACGCGTTTCGTGACAAGATCACTTCGTCTCGGGGTACGAGTGGCGCGGGACGCCACCCCTTTATATAAAAACACAATAGTAATCAAACAATCAATTAATTTCACTAACCAAGCCTCGCTCCGGGATCCGCACGTGCACCGGAAGTGTATCAATCTCCATCCGGGTCACTGAGTTCACCGGAAGTCAATACTCATAGGTTGCTCAGTATCTCCACCTAAAGGGGCGGACACTTGCGGTGTATATGATGTCCACCGTAGCGGGGCGTGGTAGGAACACCCAGAAGGCGGGACAATAAATGTCACTGCTCAGGGTTTGTTTATTAAACAATGTAGTTCCACATACTGAATGGCAGAATAGAAATCTTACACAAGATCACAGTATGTGTTACTGGGCCGTATCCAAAACTTACCCAGCAAAAAAACATATAAAAATACATATAAATTATTAAAATAAAGATAAAAATTAGCTATCAAACTAAATCGTGACGCCGTAGACCACGTCCTAAGTTGTTCGCGCATGCGCCCAACCAGTCACACCATGTGATTGCGTTCCACATAGAACGGCTCACGTCTTAGATCTTAGTACAGCAAGATACCCCCTCCCTCTGGGCCAATGACAGGGAAAGCCAATGATATTAGGTGTACGGCTGCTGTGGATTGAACCTGACTGCGCTGAATACAAAGACTCAGTGTGTCTGTGCAAGTCCTTAGATTAAAACCACATCCTATGTCCAAATGACATGACATAGAGTAACTTTACATTGATCATATATTAAATATTAAATCCATATGTATATATATATTAATAAATTAATTAGTGAAAATTAGATCATGTACTATTGTGTAAGTGACAACACTGCAAAAAAAGAATTATATAAAAAATATATATAAAAAGATTAATTAATTAATGAAGATTTTAAATTTGTTTATTTATATGAATAAATCCTATCTAATTTGTAAAAAGCCACACTAGCCACAGTGTTTGTGGATAAATAATAATAAGAATTGAATCATTTCTATTATGTGAGAGACCACACTAAAAGGTGCCATATATTGGCACACGATTAGTGATTGTATCTCAGTGAATACACACTCAGTCCCCAATATGGGGGTGTTCAGGTGATGAAACCAAAACATAAAAAATATATATGTAAAAATAAAAATTACAATTATGTGAATATAGATTGTTTTATAATCGATGTAAAAATGCAGTTGTTAGGCAGGAGTGCCCTAACGTTTCATGGCCAATCCCAACAGCCATCTAAGCTAGTAAATTATTCCATCTAAACAGACAATAGATTGCCCTCAAATGAAAAAAATTTTTTGTTATAAACCATGAATTAAGCATTATTTATGAATGCGTTAATATCTGTATCCACGTTGAGGCCATGAGGGAGATAAGTCCTCAATCTGTGGATCCATGCCATTTCAGTTTTGGAAATTTCCCTAATTAGAGAACTTCCCCTCCAGTTCGGCTTATATTTGTCAATGCCCACAAACAAAGTTCCTTCAGGGTTTCTATGATGAACCAGATCGTAATGTCTTGAAACCGAATGGTTTGGAAAGCCACTTCTTATTTTGGCTATATGTTCATTCAATCTGATTTTAAGTTCTCTTTTAGTCCTCCCCACGTACTGTAACCCACATGGGCATTGAAGCAAGTAAATCACCCCTTTACTGGAGCAGGTGATAAATGGTTTTACTTCATGGGTTCGTCCAGTACTGGTGGAGGAAAAATGAGAGATCTTACGATCTTGACATTTGTTTAGAAGGCACACTTGGCAATTCTTACACCTGTGATAACCCGTGAGGTTTTGCCAAAAAACTCGTGTTTCATTAGGAGGGTCCTGTACACTTGGGGCCACACTGGCTCCCAAGGATGAGGCTCCTCGAAATATCACAGATGGTCTTACTGGCAACACAGGTGCAAGTACAAGATCACTTTGCAATATATGCCAGTGCTTCCTGATCAGATGTTTGATATTCTGATGTTGTACTGAGAAGGTAGTTATGAATGGCAGAGAGAAGTTATTTCTCTCTTGTTTGGTTTGAACCTTTAACAAGGATTCCCTATTAGTATCTCGGGCAGATTGTACCGCCCGGTCCAATGTCAAAGGATCATAACCCTTCTCTAGGAACTTGTTTGATAAAACAGCAGCCTGAACATCAAAAACGTCAACATCTGTACAGTTGCGTCTGATCCTGGTATATTGTCCTTGAGGGACTGCCTTCAACCATGGACCATAATGGCAACTGTCCAGAGGAATGAACGAGTTCCTATCAGTCGGTTTGAAAAATGTACTGGTGACAAACTTATTGTCCACTATGCCAATATTCAAATCCAAAAAATTCACCAAAGTCTGACTTGCAGAAAAAGTGAATCTAATGCCTCTAGAATTGTCATTGAGGGAACTCATGAACAGATCTAAGTCATCTCTCTCTCCATCCCATAGGAGGAGGACGTCGTCGATATACCTAACCCAGAGTGTTACCTCAGGTCTTCGGCAATCATCGACGGCGTCCTCCTCCCACTTGGCCATGAAAAGATTAGCCAGGCTGGGGGCATATTTAGCCCCCATAGCCACTCCCCTATCCTGGCGAAAAAAACAATTGTCGAACCAAAAATAGTTATGACTCGCTGCAAATTGAAGCAGGGTCATGATGAACTCGATCTGTTCCGAGGCCAGAGTTGAGTCTCTGGTCAGATAAAATCTCACAGCCTCAAGGCCAAGGTCGTGGGGAATTATGGTGTACAGGGATGTCACATCGGCTGTGACCATCCACACACCTTCCCTAGGGGATAATCCCGACAGCAGATTAATCACCTGCTTTGTGTCTCCAATAAAGGACGGTATCTTGCGCACCAGAGGCTGCAAGTAAAAATCAATGTACTTGCCCACCCGGGACGTGATGGAATCAATCCCACTAACAATGGGACGTCCCGGGGGGCAAGTTTGATTCTTATGGATTTTCGGGAGATAGTATATTACCGGTGTGCGAGGCGCCACCGGCACCAGGAATAGACTCTCCTTTTTATTTAAAATCCCTTTCTGGAGGCCCTGATCTACCAGGACCTCCAGGTCTCGTTTATACTTAACGACTGGGTCACGGCTTAGAGGGGTGTAGGTGGCATCGTCGTCCACGATGCGATGCATCTCTGCAACATAATCGCATCTATCTAGGACGACGATGCCACCCCCCTTATCTGCCGGCCTGATGACAAGTGATTTGTTGGAACACAACGAATCTAATCCTGTCTCGAGAGCTTTGTTCAATCTAGCCTTCTTAAACTTCATTTTATCCAAGTCCTTAAGTACAACGTCCCTGAAGACCCTAATGCTAGCAGGTAGGGTCCCGGGATTGAACAAAGAGGCGTTGGACAAATTAGAATGCCTATATTCTGAAGCACACTGAGGCCCCTCATTAATAGGATTCGTTAAGAAGTGTCTCCTAATACTCAATTTTCTAGAGAACTTATGAACATCCATAAAGGTTTGAAATTTGCTCAGATTTCTCGGAGGTGCAAACTTCAAACCCTTATCTAACAGCTCTTTTTCAGAATCTGTGAGTGTTTGTTGGCTTAGATTGTAGATGCCAACTCCTACACTCTTCTTCTCTTTGGATGCTTGGGCTCTCCTCCCCCCTCTGGTCCCTCTCTTGGTTCTGTAGGCCATGCTGGGCCGTGATGGCTCCTGGGAAAACCCCAATTATAGGGAGAGCGGGATGGAGGAGGCCCCTGTATATTTTCGGGTCTGAGATACCCATAGCCCCTGTCCTGTGATCCAAACCCAGGTGGGGGAAAGCATCTTTCCCAACTATTATATGGAGCATCCCTGGGTCCAAGCCCATAGGGCCCCATAGGGTCTAATAAAGGGAAGAAGCGATTCTGTGTTGGGATATTAAAGTCATAGGTACTATCTCTTCTACCCTGAGGGTTAAATTCCATTTGTGTGGAATTTCTAAACGAGGTTGTTTGGTCTCGACCTACTGGAGAGTCAGTCCTATAATGTTGGAATTGAGACTCCGATCTATGACCTTTAAACTTCTGTCTGACTCTGGTAGGAGTATTGGACTGAACCGTGTCCTTTTTCGAGTTTTTAACCTTAACCCTAGGTTTCTGTTGGACCTGGGAAGATGTTGAGGTGCTAGGTTGGTCCATCCTATGGTTTGAAACCAGTGTACGCTGTGAGGGCACAAGAGGGGCAACAGAAACTTGCGGAGTCGTATCCATTGTCTCCCTATCCTCAGCATCTGTGGCAATTTTTTTCTGCCATTTAAATACCAACTTCGACTGATAGTCCTCTAAGTCGCGGTTGTATTTCTTTTTCTTCTTCACTTTTTGGTCTTTCTCCTCTTTTTCGAGATTTTTTTGGAGGTTGGCGGAGTAATCCTGATATTCCTCCTCCTTTTTGTGAGGAATCAATGATTCCTTAACCAATTTAATCTCAGAGTCTAACTTGATCAGTTTGTCTCTCTTCCTCTCCGCTAGAAAGCGCAAGAAGGAAGTGCCAGCATCATTGAAATATTTGGCCCAACCGATCAAGTCAGATTCGTCTGTCTGAGGACTGACCTCCCACCGTAGGCTCCTAGGAACCATCCCACTTTTGACATACGTTTCCAAAAAAACAACGTCCCACTGGGTATGTATTTCTGCTGTCATAAGATTTTTCAATCTCATGAAGAGCCCACTTACTTCAGAAGTGGTGGGTAATGGGGTGGAATCAAACACCCCCACTGTATTGACTACCCTCTTTGAACGAAAGTCAAAAATATCCATGGTGACCTTATAAAAAGTCACCAAACCAAGCTGCAATTGAAGGTATACAGATAATAAGGAAAAAAGGTTTGGGAACAACTGCGCTAAGGTAAATAATTGGGATTAATAAGCAGCAATTAGATTGTGTATAAACAAAGAAATAACAGAAAAAAGGATAATTGCGCTAAACCCAAACGTGCACTAGTGATTAAACTAATAGCCAAGTGTGTGTGTAAAACCACTGTGTCCGTGTCTAGCACACAAACTCAGTGGAATCAGGGGGCCAGATGGCCTCTCTGCTAGCAATAATATATATGAACCAAGTGGTCAATAACATAAATGATTGTGAACCATAGCCACAATAATTGTTAAAGAAATTAACAAAACATATAATAATATATTAATATAAAGTCCATATAGTCCAAAAAATTTTTTTAGAAAATAAGTTGTAGATCCATATAGCAAATGAAGACACCCGTGAAGATTCCAGAAATGTAATAATCAAACACCAAACGTGAATCCTCCACCAATCGTGCAGCTGCTTACCAGAACTCTGGGTCCTGCCGGACCACTATCAGCATATTTCTCAACCAAAGATTTGGGGCAGCAGTAAGTCCTCCACTTATACTAGAACCAATCCGTACTCAACGATGGACATAGAAAATAAGACAGAGCTCCACATGGCATAAAATCCGGTTGATTTATTAAAATAATAGTAAAACTATGTACATACAACTCACAATTCAGTTGAAAAAAGACAGCAATTGGCCTGTAACGCCGGCCGGTCGTACCAGGAACCAAAGAGCCACTCGTTGGAGTAATGCAAGGGATGGCGTCCACACGTCACTCACTCCACCCGACGCGTTTCGTGACAAGATCACTTCGTCTCGGGGTACGAGTGGCGCGGGACGCCACCCCTTTATATAAAAACACAATAGTAATCAAACAATCAATTAATTTCACTAACCAAGCCTCGCTCCGGGATCCGCACGTGCACCGGAAGTGTATCAATCTCCATCCGGGTCACTGAGTTCACCGGAAGTCAATACTCATAGGTTGCTCAGTATCTCCACCTAAAGGGGCGGACACTTGCGGTGTATATGATGTCCACCGTAGCGGGGCGTGGTAGGAACACCCAGAAGGCGGGACAATAAATGTCACTGCTCAGGGTTTGTTTATTAAACAATGTAGTTCCACATACTGAATGGCAGAATAGAAATCTTACACAAGATCACAGTATGTGTTACTGGGCCGTATCCAAAACTTACCCAGCAAAAAAACATATAAAAATACATATAAATTATTAAAATAAAGATAAAAATTAGCTATCAAACTAAATCGTGACGCCGTAGACCACGTCCTAAGTTGTTCGCGCATGCGCCCAACCAGTCACACCATGTGATTGCGTTCCACATAGAACGGCTCACGTCTTAGATCTTAGTACAGCAAGATACCCCCTCCCTCTGGGCCAATGACAGGGAAAGCCAATGATATTAGGTGTACGGCTGCTGTGGATTGAACCTGACTGCGCTGAATACAAAGACTCAGTGTGTCTGTGCAAGTCCTTAGATTAAAACCACATCCTATGTCCAAATGACATGACATAGAGTAACTTTACATCGATCATATATTAAATATTAAATCCATATGTATATATATATTAATAAATTAATTAGTGAAAATTAGATCATGTACTATTGTGTAAGTGACAACACTGCAAAAAAAGAATTATATAAAAAATATATATAAAAAGATTAATTAATTAATGAAGATTTTAAATTTGTTTATTTATATGAATAAATCCTATCTAATTTGTAAAAAGCCACACTAGCCACAGTGTTTGTGGATAAATAATAATAAGAATTGAATCATTTCTATTATGTGAGAGACCACACTAAAAGGTGCCATATATTGGCACACGATTAGTGATTGTATCTCAGTGAATACACACTCAGTCCCCAATATGGGGGTGTTCAGGTGATGAAACCAAAACATAAAAAATATATATGTAAAAATAAAAATTACAATTATGTGAATATAGATTGTTTTATAATCGATGTAAAAATGCAGTTGTTAGGCAGGAGTGCCCTAACGTTTCATGGCCAATCCCAACAGCCATCTAAGCTAGTAAATTATTCCATCTAAACAGACAATAGATTGCCCTCAAATGAAAAAAATTTTTTGTTATAAACCATGAATTAAGCATTATTTATGAATGCGTTAATATCTGTATCCACGTTGAGGCCATGAGGGAGATAAGTCCTCAATCTGTGGATCCATGCCATTTCAGTTTTGGAAATTTCCCTAATTAGAGAACTTCCCCTCCAGTTCGGCTTATATTTGTCAATGCCCACAAACAAAGTTCCTTCAGGGTTTCTATGATGAACCAGATCGTAATGTCTTGAAACCGAATGGTTTGGAAAGCCACTTCTTATTTTGGCTATATGTTCATTCAATCTGATTTTAAGTTCTCTTTTAGTCCTCCCCACGTACTGTAACCCACATGGGCATTGAAGCAAGTAAATCACCCCTTTACTGGAGCAGGTGATAAATGGTTTTACTTCATGGGTTCGTCCAGTACTGGTGGAGGAAAAATGAGAGATCTTACGATCTTGACATTTGTTTAGAAGGCACACTTGGCAATTCTTACACCTGTGATAACCCGTGAGGTTTTGCCAAAAAACTCGTGTTTCATTAGGAGGGTCCTGTACACTTGGGGCCACACTGGCTCCCAAGGATGAGGCTCCTCGAAATATCACAGATGGTCTTACTGGCAACACAGGTGCAAGTACAAGATCACTTTGCAATATATGCCAGTGCTTCCTGATCAGATGTTTGATATTCTGATGTTGTACTGAGAAGGTAGTTATGAATGGCAGAGAGAAGTTATTTCTCTCTTGTTTGGTTTGAACCTTTAACAAGGATTCCCTATTAGTATCTCGGGCAGATTGAGTTCCCTCAATGACAATTCTAGAGGCATTAGATTCACTTTTTCTGCAAGTCAGACTTTGGTGAATTTTTTGGATTTGAATATTGGCATAGTGGACAATAAGTTTGTCACCAGTACATTTTTCAAACCGACTGATAGGAACTCGTTCATTCCTCTGGACAGTTGCCATTATGGTCCATGGTTGAAGGCAGTCCCTCAAGGACAATATACCAGGATCAGACGCAACTGTACAGATGTTGACGTTTTTGATGTTCAGGCTGCTGTTTTATCAAACAAGTTCCTAGAGAAGGGTTATGATCCATTGACATTGGACCGGGCGGTACAATCTGCCCGAGATACTAATAGGGAATCCTTGTTAAAGGTTCAAACCAAACAAGAGAGAAATAACTTCTCTCTGCCATTCATAACTACCTTCTCAGTACAACATCAGAATATCAAACATCTGATCAGGAAGCACTGGCATATATTGCAAAGTGATCTTGTACTTGCACCTGTGTTGCCAGTAAGACCATCTGTGATATTTCGAGGAGCCTCATCCTTGGGAGCCAGTGTGGCCCCAAGTGTACAGGACCCTCCTAATGAAACACGAGTTTTTTGGCAAAACCTCACGGGTTATCACAGGTGTAAGAATTGCCAAGTGTGCCTTCTAAACAAATGTCAAGATCGTAAGATCTCTCATTTTTCCTCCACCAGTACTGGACGAACCCATGAAGTAAAACCATTTATCACCTGCTCCAGTAAAGGGGTGATTTACTTGCTTCAATGCCCATGTGGGTTACAGTACGTGGGGAGGACTAAAAGAGAACTTAAAATCAGATTGAATGAACATATAGCCAAAATAAGAAGTGGCTTTCCAAACCATTCGGTTTCAAGACATTACGATCTGGTTCATCATAGAAACCCTGAAGGAACTTTGTTTGTGGGCATTGACAAATATAAGCCGAACTGGAGGGGAAGTTCTCTAATTAGGGAAATTTCCAAAACTGAAATGGCATGGATCCACAGATTGAGGACTTATCTCCCTCATGGCCTCAACGTGGATACAGATATTAACGCATTCATAAATAATGCTTAATTCATGGTTTATAACAAAAAAAATTTTTCATTTGAGGGCAATCTATTGTCTGTTTAGATGGAATAATTTACTAGCTTAGATGGCTGTTGGGATTGGCCATGAAACGTTAGGGCACTCCTGCCTAACAACTGCATTTTTACATCGATTATAAAACAATCTATATTCACATAATTGTAATTTTTATTTTTACATATATATTGTTTATGTTTTGGTTTCATCACCTGAACACCCCCATATTGGGGACTGAGTGTGTATTCACTGAGATACAATCACTAATCGTGTGCCAATATATGGCACCTTTTAGTGTGGTCTCTCACATAATAGAAATGATTCAATTCTTATTATTATTTATCCACAAACACTGTGGCTAGTGTGGCTTTTTACAAATTAGATAGGATTTATTCATATAAATAAACAAATTTAAAATCTTCATTAATTAATTAATCTTTTTATATATATTTTTTATATAATTCTTTTTTTGCAGTGTTGTCACTTACACAATAGTACATGATCTAATTTTCACTAATTAATTTATTAATATATATATACATATGGATTTAATATTTAATATATGATCGATGTAAAGTTACTCTATGTCATGTCATTTGGACATAGGATGTGGTTTTAATCTAAGGACTTGCACAGACACACTGAGTCTTTGTATTCAGCGCAGTCAGGTTCAATCCACAGCAGCCGTACACCTAATATCATTGGCTTTCCCTGTCATTGGCCCAGAGGGAGGGGGTATCTTGCTGTACAAAGATCTAAGACGTGAGCCGTTCTATGTGGAACGCAATCACATGGTGTGACTGGTTGGGCGCATGCGCGAACAACTTAGGACGTGGTCTACGGCGTCACGATTTAGTTTGATAGCTAATTTTTATCTTTATTTTAATAATTTATATGTATTTTTATATGTTTTTTTGCTGGGTAAGTTTTGGATACGGCCCAGTAACACATACTGTGATCTTGTGTAAGATTTCTATTCTGCCATTCAGTATGTGGAACTACATTGTTTAATAAACAAACCCTGAGCAGTGACATTTATTGTCCCGCCTTCTGGGTGTTCCTACCACGCCCCGCTACGGTGGACATCATATACACCGCAAGTGTCCGCCCCTTTAGGTGGAGATACTGAGCAACCTATGAGTATTGACTTCCGGTGAACTCAGTGACCCGGATGGAGATTGATACACTTCCGGTGCACGTGCGGATCCCGGAGCGAGGCTTGGTTAGTGAAATTAATTGATTGTTTGATTACTATTGTGTTTTTATATAAAGGGGTGGCGTCCCGCGCCACTCGTACCCCGAGACGAAGTGATCTTGTCACGAAACGCGTCGGGTGGAGTGAGTGACGTGTGGACGCCATCCCTTGCATTACTCCAACGAGTGGCTCTTTGGTTCCTGGTACGACCGGCCGGCGTTACAGGCCAATTGCTGTCTTTTTTCAACTGAATTGTGAGTTGTATGTACATAGTTTTACTATTATTTTAATAAATCAACCGGATTTTATGCCATGTGGAGCTCTGTCTTATTTTCTATGTCCATCGTTGAGTACGGATTGGTTCTAGTATAAGTGGAGGACTTACTGCTGCCCCAAATCTTTGGTTGAGAAATATGCTGATAGTGGTCCGGCAGGACCCAGAGTTCTGGTAAGCAGCTGCACGATTGGTGGAGGATTCACGTTTGGTGTTTGATTATTACATTTCTGGAATCTTCACGGGTGTCTTCATTTGCTATATGGATCTACAACTTATTTTCTAAAAAAAATTTTTGGACTATATGGACTTTATATTAATATATTATTATATGTTTTGTTAATTTCTTTAACAATTATTGTGGCTATGGTTCACAATCATTTATGTTATTGACCACTTGGTTCATATATATTATTGCTAGCAGAGAGGCCATCTGGCCCCCTGATTCCACTGAGTTTGTGTGCTAGACACGGACACAGTGGTTTTACACACACACTTGGCTATTAGTTTAATCACTAGTGCACGTTTGGGTTTAGCGCAATTATCCTTTTTTCTGTTATTTCTTTGTTTATACACAATCTAATTGCTGCTTATTAATCCCAATTATTTACCTTAGCGCAGTTGTTCCCAAACCTTTTTTCCTTACACCACATATTTGGTTGAACAAGTACAGAACTGTTTTATAGGGTAGACTTTCCCAGTTGAAGTGGAGCAAAACTCAAGGTTCTTGGTCTTGCCTAAAACATTATATTTACATACTGTACATTTTTTACAAGTGGGGGTTCGTCCAGTGTAGAGTCACTTTCTGGACTTATTGTGCCTCTTTTGTTTATATATATATAGATTTTAATTTAATTTTTTGAACTGGATATATATCCATTTAAATGAAACACAATCCTATTGACATCATTAGTCAATATGTGTTTTCCCATAAAGATTCCCTCATGTTCCCCCTCCCTTTTTTAATTTTTTAATTTTTATGATACAATTAATTAGGCATGTCTTAATTAGTTTTAATGTGTTTAATTACAGTCAGCTTAAATATATTGTAATCATTGGGTGGCTGTCAATGTTTTACCCAAGCATAAATGGAACATCTCAGTGTGATTTCCAGAAGTTGCCAACACCCCTGGTAAACAGGAAAATGTGGAGAGACCCCCTAAATGGGGCTTTAAAGGCAACAAAAATATGTAGTAGTCATAGTAGTCAAAAAATGAAGTATTTTAATATACAAAGTAGAAATTATACAAAATGAAAATTATACATATAAATTGTTTAAAAACAGTACATGGATGGGTGTCATTAAAAAGTAACATCCATGAAGACGTACACGGCCCTACGCGTTTCGGATTACCCTTCATCAGGGGCCGAAATGTGTGTAGTCAACATATATAGGAACCACTTTTCTAAAAAACAGAAAAAATACATATGTTACAAATATTACAAAAATGAAAAATGGCAATAAATACATCAAAAGGTGCAGATAAAAACACATACCACTCACAGCGTTTAATCAACCCTGCGCATCCCAGAAAAAGGACACCACTGTTAGGACGCAGAAGATTCCTCTGGATGGAAAATAGGAGGAAGGAAGCCGGCGGTGCAGAATCGCATATAGCAAGATCTCAAGCCCTTATAGTCCCAAAGTGACATGTAATAATATACAAAACCTGTCTATAAATAAGGGACAGGATGAGTATGAATATAGTTAAATACTAAACCATTTACAAAAAGAAATATCTAAAATATATATAAATAACTGCATACCTGAGGTTTGCAGAAGTGTGTCAATATTATATTTGGCCAAAGGTGTCAGTAGAGAGCTAAGCAAAGCTCCAGCCTGTGAATACAATGGATGGCAGATAGGAACAGGCATTAAAATAGAAAAACAAAACACGAGTGAGGATTGAAGGCAAAAATGAATGGAGAGGTCTAGAGTAAAAGGTTGCTTACATGGGATGGACACTCAATATAGCCCAAGGACGTGCCGCTAGTACCACTGCCGTCCAGCAGTGTCTGACATTACTGGGCGGCTGAACGTTTTTATAGGGAAGCAGCAAGGCGGGCATTAGTATAGTGGGCGTGGTCCGAGGGATCAGGCAGGACATGATAGGCCAACTGTAATGAGGGGATGGTGATAGACAGACGCAATTGCGTCATGACAAAGGGGCGTGGCCAGGCGGGACGAAGAGACACTGGCAACACAGCGCCGCCCAAAAGGGTGGAGTTACGACACATAATACGTCGCAGCATCGAGGAAAAGAAGGGGGCGTGGCCGAGCGGGGCAAAGAGACGCCGATCATAGAAACAGAACCATAACAGCGCCGCCCAGAGGGGCGGAGTCACGGCGTGTGATACGTCGTAGTATCGAGGAAAGGCAGGAGAAAACTGCCAAGTGACAACCCGACACAAAAATAAAGACAAAACAATTGCTGGATGGAAATAGGCTATTGCAAAAGAAGAGGGCAGTACAAAAAGGAGGTTACAAGAAAAATGTCTGCAGAAAACGTTTTACTGGAAAGTAATTATGGGTTACAAAAACTGCTGGGGAAAAAATACCAAGCACAGAGTATATGATAGAGAATGAAACTTTAGACAAAACCATTTGAATATACAAACGGCATAGTTCTAAATGCGATAGGCCAAAGACACACAGCAAATAATCAAATATATTTAGTTAGTAGAAATGTGGACAAGGACAAAGGGGAGAGAGATCCAGGGACATATAGGAAACTCAAGGGGGAATAGATAATAACCCCTGTAATTTCCAAGTCCCTGTTATGGGCGCAGGTATAGACCCATGGTCAAACGACACCTGAAAGGTGCGGGGGGACCAGGTCTGAGAAAGCCGTCCCATAAGAGGGGGACGGCTTACGTGCGCCCAGCTATATATAGCGAGACAAACACCGCTCGGACATCAATTCTGGGCCTAAGTGAAATCCCCAAAAATGGGAATGCGCAGGGGATACAAGGACATGATAGTAAATATATAAATCATCAATATGAGCACAAAGATGAAAGCAAAAAAACGAGAAACATGGAATGCAAAATACAAAATACAAAGAAGCAAAAACACCAAACAATTTAATCTCATATCAATCTTTCTCACACCCCCCAGATGAAAAGCCCTCCAAGAAGGGTCTAAAGCTAATCTGTTCATTTAGACCCGGAGGGTGGTTGGCCTCTAGCTCCGCAATCCAACGGGTTTCGAGTTGTAACAGAATTTTGTTCCAATCACCCCCTCTGGGGTTAGGATGGACTCTGTCAAGGATCAAAAATTTGACCCCAAGAAAGTGTCCATCGTGTTCAGTCAGAATATGACGCCCGAGGGGTAGATCAGGATTGGCCGTACGCATGGCATGCAGATGACGGGATGCCCGTTTGTGGAAGGGTAGTTTGGTCTTGCCCACATAAAACCTCTTGCAATGGCAAGTTAGCAAATACACTACACCAAAGGTTTTGCAATTGGCATAGTGTCTGGGTTTATGGAGCTGACCATTAGGTAGAACAATTTGCCGATCGGAATTGATATAACGGCAAATAGAGCACCCTCCACAAGTGAAGGTGCCTTTCCTCTTACATGGATCACATCTAAAGGTACCTTTATACTCGCTTGTCACGAGATGGTCCCTAAGTGATTGGGCTCGGCGATACGTAATCGACGGTTCCTTTGATACGAACGGTCCCAATTGGGGATCGATCAAAAGCAAATGCCAAAACCGTTTCAAAATATTTCTAGTTACTTGATGTTGGGTGTGGTATTTGGTGATTATCCTAACACCCTCGTTGTTATCAGAGGACTTCTTTTCTTTGTTAGTCAAAAGGAGTGGCCGTAAATGCCCATTGGCACGTTGAAAAGATCTTTTTAAGTTTTTCTTAGAATAACCTCTGAGTAATAGCCTATCTCTTAATCCTGCCGCCTCTAGAAGGAAATCTTCTTGCGTCGAACAATTTCGCTTAAGGCGCAGGTATTGGCTATAAGGTATTGATTTTATTAATGGAGAAGGGTGGGCACTGGTGGCGTGTAAAATGGTGTTACCCGCTGTGGGTTTTCTGTGAAGCCCCGTTGACATGGTCCCATCAGGACCTTTAATCAAGGTAACATCAAGAAAGGCAATTCTAGAGCTACTAAAATTCATTGTGAATTTGAGGTTGAAATCATTGCGGTTCATGATGGTCATGAACAGCTCAAGCTCTGGAATGGAACCCTCCCAGATCATAAGAACATCATCTATGTATCGGTACCATCCCGATACAAGATGAATGAAGGGTTGTACAGGGGTGCTGGTCAAAAATAGCTTCTCCCACTCCCCCAGGTACAGGTTGGCATACGATGGGGCACAAGAAGTCCCCATCGCAACCCCCTGTACCTGGAGGAAGTGGGAGCCATCAAAAGAAAAAACGCCGTGATAAAGTATAAATTCAAGTGACATAATGAGAAATTCCCCAAGCCTACGATCTCCCCGAAAAATGGGGAGGAGAATGTTCTTCATAGCAGATAATCCCAAAGAATGTGGGATTGAGCTATAAAGAGCCTCCACATCGATCGCTACCAGTAGTGCTCCTGGAGATACTTTGAAATGCTGGATTTTTTGTAAGAGGTGGATGGTATCCTTTATATAAGATGGGAGGTGCAGTACAAAAGGTTTGAGGTGGGAGTCAACCCACATACTGAGATTCTCAGTTAGCGCACCATTGCCAGATACAATGGGTCGCCCTGGTGGGTTGACAATGTCCTTATGGACCTTAGGTAGACAGTAAAAAGTAGGTATTTTAGGGTATTTAATGCGTATAAATTCCCACGTGTCTTGGTTAATTGCGCCTTGGGAGAACGCCCCATCCACCAGAGCATAAAACTCGGTTTCGTATTTGATGATAGTAGATTTTGGGATGGGAGTGTACCAGTCCTTGTTAGAAAGGATCTTTAGACACATACTCTTGTACTGATCATTGGTTTGAATCACAATGTTCCCTCCTTTGTCAGCAGGCTTAATAGTAAGCTGGTGACATTCTTTTAGTTTCTCAAGTGCCTCATTAGGTTGGTAAGTCATACGTCCAGCATTCCGAAACTTATGTAGTTTCTTAATCTCAGCCGTAGTGAGGGTCACAAAGGCAGCTAGATTGGAATTCATTTGTAGGGGGGGGAACTTATCAGATTTGTTTTTTAATATGTTACGTGGTGGTTCAGAGGGTATAGTTGAAGTAAATTCGGACATCAGATCTTCGAGGTCCGATAGGCCACTGGAATCTACCAGGTCCACCTCATCACATAGCGATAAGAGTAGATCAAGATCATCTTTATGTTGTTGAATGCTAGCATAGGAGATTTCTTTTTTTGGTTTGGAGTATAGGCTCTTTAGAAGCAATTTTCTAGCAAACAGATGAATATCCTTTGTAAGCTCAAAGGTATCTAAGGGTGCCTGAGGGCAAAAAGTTAGACCTCTCATCAATAAGGTCCTCTCATCATTGGAAAGGTGGTAGTTTGAAAGATTGATAATATCCATGCCTGTGTTGGACACAGGGTGATCGGAAGGATCGCATGGTGATTCTACGTGCCTTGTGATGTTGGAAGGACTTGGGGAAAAAAACCCATATCAGTGGTTTCAGTAATTGTTGGTCTTAGTCCTTCAAGAGTTAATTGTGTATTCAATTGTTGTGAAGCCGAGAACACCGGAAACAAGCCGGTGGTCTGGGCTTGACAATTGCTTTGTTTGTTGGATTTCTCACTAATAATAGGAGCTTTTGTAGGTCCTGACTCTTGGACTAGCCGTTTTTTAGTGGTATTATCATCCTTGTCAGATAGAGCTCGTTTGGGTTTCGTGCTCCTGTTTCTTGAAGAATTTGCTGGGGGGACATTGTTAGAGGCATTGGATGAAGTTTTTTGACCCTTTTTGGGGATGAAAGTAGAACCTCCCCTAGAGGAGTTTTGCTGAATAGAATAGCCTGTTTGCCATTTATAGGCTTTACCCTCTTGGAAGGATCGTTTGTCCCTCCAAAATTTGTTGTCTTTCTTATATAGGGTTTCGGCAGTAATTACATCTAGACGTCCCTTAATTTTGGTTTCATGCTCTTTAAAAGCGGGGAGAGCCAAAAAGGGTTGGAGCTTGGTATAAATATCATCAATGTCTCTTTCAACCTTCCCAAGTCTAATCTTATATTCATCTATGAGTAATTTCATCATATTTGCAGAACATGTCTGAAGGTTATGTTCCCATTTTTTGCGAAAGTCAGAGTCCACGTTGTCTAACAATGGGAAGATCTGGATACGGAGCCCGTAAGGGTTAATATCCTCTCGCAGATACTTCTCAAAGCTATCAACGTGCCAAAAAAGAGCCGCCTTTTTCTCCACTAATCTACCAAGTTGGTTACACAAAGAGGAGAGCTCAGATTGTATGGCTTCTCCCTTGTGATGGTTAGTGGAGTAACCTTTCATAAGTTCTTCCCACTCACTGCCCTGAAACATGATGAGTACTATGGGTCAAAAGCTGCACCTAGTATCAAAATCGCCAGATACCAAAAGCAAAAATTAGTAATGAAATTATATGAACGAAAATGACAACAAAGTTATTGTATTCCAAAAAACAGAGAAATTACAATATTATTCCAAGGGAATAAAAAACAAAATAGATGGAAATCAAGCAGAGATGTAAGAGACGGGGGATAGAAGATGGGAGTAAGCCACCTTCATGGGTATTTACTACCCTATATACGAAAGCATAAATGGAACATCTCAGTGTGATTTCCAGAAGTTGCCAACACCCCTGGTAAACAGGAAAATGTGGAGAGACCCCCTAAATGGGGCTTTAAAGGCAACAAAAATATGTAGTAGTCATAGTAGTCAAAAAATGAAGTATTTTAATATACAAAGTAGAAATTATACAAAATGAAAATTATACATATAAATTGTTTAAAAACAGTACATGGATGGGTGTCATTAAAAAGTAACATCCATGAAGACGTACACGGCCCTACGCGTTTCGGATTACCCTTCATCAGGGGCCGAAATGTGTGTAGTCAACATATATAGGAACCACTTTTCTAAAAAACAGAAAAAATACATATGTTACAAATATTACAAAAATGAAAAATGGCAATAAATACATCAAAAGGTGCAGATAAAAACACATACCACTCACAGCGTTTAATCAACCCTGCGCATCCCAGAAAAGGACACCACTGTTAGGACGCAGAAGATTCCTCTGGATGGAAAATAGGAGGAAGGAAGCCGGCGGTGCAGAATCGCATATAGCAAGATCTCAAGCCCTTATAGTCCCAAAGTGACATGTAATAATATACAAAACCTGTCTATAAATAAGGGACAGGATGAGTATGAATATAGTTAAATACTAAACCATTTACAAAAAGAAATATCTAAAATATATATAAATAACTGCATACCTGAGGTTTGCAGAAGTGTGTCCCACCTCAAACCTTTTGTACTGCACCTCCCATCTTATATAAAGGATACCATCCACCTCTTACAAAAAATCCAGCATTTCAAAGTATCTCCAGGAGCACTACTGGTAGCGATCGATGTGGAGGCTCTTTATAGCTCAATCCCACATTCTTTGGGATTATCTGCTATGAAGAACATTCTCCTCCCCATTTTTCGGGGAGATCGTAGGCTTGGGGAATTTCTCATTATGTCACTTGAATTTATACTTTATCACGGCGTTTTTTCTTTTGATGGCTCCCACTTCCTCCAGGTACAGGGGGTTGCGATGGGGACTTCTTGTGCCCCATCGTATGCCAACCTGTACCTGGGGGAGTGGGAGAAGCTATTTTTGACCAGCACCCCTGTACAACCCTTCATTCATCTTGTATCGGGATGGTACCGATACATAGATGATGTTCTTATGATCTGGGAGGGTTCCATTCCAGAGCTTGAGCTGTTCATGACCATCATGAACCGCAATGATTTCAACCTCAAATTCACAATGAATTTTAGTAGCTCTAGAATTGCCTTTCTTGATGTTACCTTGATTAAAGGTCCTGATGGGACCATGTCAACGGGGCTTCACAGAAAACCCACAGCGGGTAACACCATTTTACACGCCACCAGTGCCCACCCTTCTCCATTAATAAAATCAATACCTTATAGCCAATACCTGCGCCTTAAGCGAAATTGTTCGACGCAAGAAGATTTCCTTCTAGAGGCGGCAGGATTAAGAGATAGGCTATTACTCAGAGGTTATTCTAAGAAAAACTTAAAAAGATCTTTTCAACGTGCCAATGGGCATTTACGGCCACTCCTTTTGACTAACAAAGAAAAGAAGTCCTCTGATAACAACGAGGGTGTTAGGATAATCACCAAATACCACACCCAACATCAAGTAACTAGAAATATTTTGAAACGGTTTTGGCATTTGCTTTTGATCGATCCCCAATTGGGACCGTTCGTATCAAAGGAACCGTCGATTACGTATCGCCGAGCCCAATCACTTAGGGACCATCTCGTGACAAGCGAGTATAAAGGTACCTTTAGATGTGATCCATGTAAGAGGAAAGGCACCTTCACTTGTGGAGGGTGCTCTATTTGCCGTTATATCAATTCCGATCGGCAAATTGTTCTACCTAATGGTCAGCTCCATAAACCCAGACACTATGCCAATTGCAAAACCTTTGGTGTAGTGTATTTGCTAACTTGCCATTGCAAGAGGTTTTATGTGGGCAAGACCAAACTACCCTTCCACAAACGGGCATCCCGTCATCTGCATGCCATGCGTACGGCCAATCCTGATCTACCCCTCGGGCGTCATATTCTGACTGAACACGATGGACACTTTCTTGGGGTCAAATTTTTGATCCTTGACAGAGTCCATCCTAACCCCAGAGGGGGTGATTGGAACAAAATTCTGTTACAACTCGAAACCCGTTGGATTGCGGAGCTAGAGGCCAACCACCCTCCGGGTCTAAATGAACAGATTAGCTTTAGACCCTTCTTGGAGGGCTTTTCATCTGGGGGGTGTGAGAAAGATTGATATGAGATTAAATTGTTTGGTGTTTTTGCTTCTTTGTATTTTGTATTTTGCATTCCATGTTTCTCGTTTTTTTGCTTTCATCTTTGTGCTCATATTGATGATTTATATATTTACTATCATGTCCTTGTATCCCCTGCGCATTCCCATTTTTGGGGATTTCACTTAGGCCCAGAATTGATGTCCGAGCGGTGTTTGTCTCGCTATATATAGCTGGGCGCACGTAAGCCGTCCCCCTCTTATGGGACGGCTTTCTCAGACCTGGTCCCCCCGCACCTTTCAGGTGTCGTTTGACCATGGGTCTATACCTGCGCCCATAACAGGGACTTGGAAATTACAGGGGTTATTATCTATTCCCCCTTGAGTTTCCTATATGTCCCTGGATCTCTCTCCCCTTTGTCCTTGTCCACATTTCTACTAACTAAATATATTTGATTATTTGCTGTGTGTCTTTGGCCTATCGCATTTAGAACTATGCCGTTTGTATATTCAAATGGTTTTGTCTAAAGTTTCATTCTCTATCATATACTCTGTGCTTGGTATTTTTTCCCCAGCAGTTTTTGTAACCCATAATTACTTTCCAGTAAAACGTTTTCTGCAGACATTTTTCTTGTAACCTCCTTTTTGTACTGCCCTCTTCTTTTGCAATAGCCTATTTCCATCCAGCAATTGTTTTGTCTTTATTTTTGTGTCGGGTTGTCACTTGGCAGTTTTCTCCTGCCTTTCCTCGATACTACGACGTATCACACGCCGTGACTCCGCCCCTCTGGGCGGCGCTGTTATGGTTCTGTTTCTATGATCGGCGTCTCTTTGCCCCGCTCGGCCACGCCCCCCTTCTTTTCCTCGATGCTGCGACGTATTATGTGTCGTAACTCCACCCTTTTGGGCGGCGCTGTGTTGCCAGTGTCTCTTCGTCCCGCCTGGCCACGCCCCTTTGTCATGACGCAATTGCGTCTGTCTATCACCATCCCCTCATTACAGTTGGCCTATCATGTCCTGCCTGATCCCTCGGACCACGCCCACTATACTAATGCCCGCCTTGCTGCTTCCCTATAAAAACGTTCAGCCGCCCAGTAATGTCAGACACTGCTGGACGGCAGTGGTACTAGCGGCACGTCCTTGGGCTATATTGAGTGTCCATCCCATGTAAGCAACCTTTTACTCTAGACCTCTCCATTCATTTTTGCCTTCAATCCTCACTCGTGTTTTGTTTTTCTATTTTAATGCCTGTTCCTATCTGCCATCCATTGTATTCACAGGCTGGAGCTTTGCTTAGCTCTCTACTGACACCTTTGGCCAAATATAATATTGACACACTTCTGCAAACCTCAGGTATGCAGTTATTTATATATATTTTAGATATTTCTTTTTGTAAATGGTTTAGTATTTAACTATATTCATACTCATCCTGTCCCTTATTTATAGACAGGTTTTGTATATTATTACATGTCACTTTGGGACTATAAGGGCTTGAGATCTTGCTATATGCGATTCTGCACCGCCGGCTTCCTTCCTCCTATTTTCCATCCAGAGGAATCTTCTGCGTCCTAACAGTGGTGTCCTTTTTCTGGGATGCGCAGGGTTGATTAAACGCTGTGAGTGGTATGTGTTTTTATCTGCACCTTTTGATGTATTTATTGCCATTTTTCATTTTTGTAATATTTGTAACATATGTATTTTTTCTGTTTTTTAGAAAAGTGGTTCCTATATATGTTGACTACACACATTTCGGCCCCTGATGAAGGGTAATCCGAAACGCGTAGGGCCGTGTACGTCTTCATGGATGTTACTTTTTAATGACACCCATCCATGTACTGTTTTTAAACAATTTATATGTATAATTTTCATTTTGTATAATTTCTACTTTGTATATTAAAATACTTCATTTTTTGACTACTATGACTACTACATATTTTTGTTGCCTTTAAAGCCCCATTTAGGGGGTCTCTCCACATTTTCCTGTTTACCAGGGGTGTTGGCAACTTCTGGAAATCACACTGAGATGTTCCATTTATGCTTTCGTATATAGGGTAGTAAATACCCATGAAGGTGGCTTACTCCCATCTTCTATCCCCCGTCTCTTACATCTCTGCTTGATTTCCATCTATTTTGTTTTTTATTCCCTTGGAATAATATTGTAATTTCTCTGTTTTTTGGAATACAATAACTTTGTTGTCATTTTCGTTCATATAATTTCATTACTAATTTTTGCTTTTGGTATCTGGCGATTTTGATACTAGGTGCAGCTTTTGACCCATAGTACTCATCATGTTTCAGGGCAGTGAGTGGGAAGAACTTATGAAAGGTTACTCCACTAACCATCACAAGGGAGAAGCCATACAATCTGAGCTCTCCTCTTTGTGTAACCAACTTGGTAGATTAGTGGAGAAAAAGGCGGCTCTTTTTTGGCACGTTGATAGCTTTGAGAAGTATCTGCGAGAGGATATTAACCCTTACGGGCTCCGTATCCAGATCTTCCCATTGTTAGACAACGTGGACTCTGACTTTCGCAAAAAATGGGAACATAACCTTCAGACATGTTCTGCAAATATGATGAAATTACTCATAGATGAATATAAGATTAGACTTGGGAAGGTTGAAAGAGACATTGATGATATTTATACCAAGCTCCAACCCTTTTTGGCTCTCCCCGCTTTTAAAGAGCATGAAACCAAAATTAAGGGACGTCTAGATGTAATTACTGCCGAAACCCTATATAAGAAAGACAACAAATTTTGGAGGGACAAACGATCCTTCCAAGAGGGTAAAGCCTATAAATGGCAAACAGGCTATTCTATTCAGCAAAACTCCTCTAGGGGAGGTTCTACTTTCATCCCCAAAAAGGGTCAAAAAACTTCATCCAATGCCTCTAACAATGTCCCCCCAGCAAATTCTTCAAGAAACAGGAGCACGAAACCCAAACGAGCTCTATCTGACAAGGATGATAATACCACTAAAAAACGGCTAGTCCAAGAGTCAGGACCTACAAAAGCTCCTATTATTAGTGAGAAATCCAACAAACAAAGCAATTGTCAAGCCCAGACCACCGGCTTGTTTCCGGTGTTCTCGGCTTCACAACAATTGAATACACAATTAACTCTTGAAGGACTAAGACCAACAATTACTGAAACCACTGATATGGGTTTTTTTCCCCAAGTCCTTCCAACATCACAAGGCACGTAGAATCACCATGCGATCCTTCCGATCACCCTGTGTCCAACACAGGCATGGATATTATCAATCTTTCAAACTACCACCTTTCCAATGATGAGAGGACCTTATTGATGAGAGGTCTAACTTTTTGCCCTCAGGCACCCTTAGATACCTTTGAGCTTACAAAGGATATTCATCTGTTTGCTAGAAAATTGCTTCTAAAGAGCCTATACTCCAAACCAAAAAAAGAAATCTCCTATGCTAGCATTCAACAACATAAAGATGATCTTGATCTACTCTTATCGCTATGTGATGAGGTGGACCTGGTAGATTCCAGTGGCCTATCGGACCTCGAAGATCTGATGTCCGAATTTACTTCAACTATACCCTCTGAACCACCACGTAACATATTAAAAAACAAATCTGATAAGTTCCCCCCCCTACAAATGAATTCCAATCTAGCTGCCTTTGTGACCCTCACTACGGCTGAGATTAAGAAACTACATAAGTTTCGGAATGCTGGACGTATGACTTACCAACCTAATGAGGCACTTGAGAAACTAAAAGAATGTCACCAGCTTACTATTAAGCCTGCTGACAAAGGAGGGAACATTGTGATTCAAACCAATGATCAGTACAAGAGTATGTGTCTAAAGATCCTTTCTAACAAGGACTGGTACACTCCCATCCCAAAATCTACTATCATCAAATACGAAACCGAGTTTTATGCTCTGGTGGATGGGGCGTTCTCCCAAGGCGCAATTAACCAAGACACGTGGGAATTTATACGCATTAAATACCCTAAAATACCTACTTTTTACTGTCTACCTAAGGTCCATAAGGACATTGTCAACCCACCAGGGCGACCCATTGTATCTGGCAATGGTGCGCTAACTGAGAATCTCAGTATGTGGGTTGACTCCCACCTCAAACCTTTTGTACTGCACCTCCCATCTTATATAAAGGATACCATCCACCTCTTACAAAAAAATCCAGCATTTCAAAGTATCTCCAGGAGCACTACTGGTAGCGATCGATGTGGAGGCTCTTTATAGCTCAATCCCACATTCTTTGGGATTATCTGCTATGAAGAACATTTTCCTCCCCATTTTTCGGGGAGATCGTAGGCTTGGGGAATTTCTCATTATGTCACTTGAATTTATACTTTATCACGGCGTTTTTTCTTTTGATGGCTCCCACTTCCTCCAGGTACAGGGGGTTGCGATGGGGACTTCTTGTGCCCCATCGTATGCCAACCTGTACCTGGGGGAGTGGGAGAAGCTATTTTTGACCAGCACCCCTGTACAACCCTTCATTCATCTTGTATCGGGATGGTACCGATACATAGATGATGTTCTTATGATCTGGGAGGGTTCCATTCCAGAGCTTGAGCTGTTCATGACCATCATGAACCGCAATGATTTCAACCTCAAATTCACAATGAATTTTAGTAGCTCTAGAATTGCCTTTCTTGATGTTACCTTGATTAAAGGTCCTGATGGGACCATGTCAACGGGGCTTCACAGAAAACCCACAGCGGGTAACACCATTTTACACGCCACCAGTGCCCACCCTTCTCCATTAATAAAATCAATACCTTATAGCCAATACCTGCGCCTTAAGCGAAATTGTTCGACGCAAGAAGATTTCCTTCTAGAGGCGGCAGGATTAAGAGATAGGCTATTACTCAGAGGTTATTCTAAGAAAAACTTAAAAAGATCTTTTCAACGTGCCAATGGGCATTTACGGCCACTCCTTTTGACTAACAAAGAAAAGAAGTCCTCTGATAACAACGAGGGTGTTAGGATAATCACCAAATACCACACCCAACATCAAGTAACTAGAAATATTTTGAAACGGTTTTGGCATTTGCTTTTGATCGATCCCCAATTGGGACCGTTCGTATCAAAGGAACCGTCGATTACGTATCGCCGAGCCCAATCACTTAGGGACCATCTCGTGACAAGCGAGTATAAAGGTACCTTTAGATGTGATCCATGTAAGAGGAAAGGCACCTTCACTTGTGGAGGGTGCTCTATTTGCCGTTATATCAATTCCGATCGGCAAATTGTTCTACCTAATGGTCAGCTCCATAAACCCAGACACTATGCCAATTGCAAAACCTTTGGTGTAGTGTATTTGCTAACTTGCCATTGCAAGAGGTTTTATGTGGGCAAGACCAAACTACCCTTCCACAAACGGGCATCCCGTCATCTGCATGCCATGCGTACGGCCAATCCTGATCTACCCCTCGGGCGTCATATTCTGACTGAACACGATGGACACTTTCTTGGGGTCAAATTTTTGATCCTTGACAGAGTCCATCCTAACCCCAGAGGGGGTGATTGGAACAAAATTCTGTTACAACTCGAAACCCGTTGGATTGCGGAGCTAGAGGCCAACCACCCTCCGGGTCTAAATGAACAGATTAGCTTTAGACCCTTCTTGGAGGGCTTTTCATCTGGGGGGTGTGAGAAAGATTGATATGAGATTAAATTGTTTGGTGTTTTTGCTTCTTTGTATTTTGTATTTTGCATTCCATGTTTCTCGTTTTTTTGCTTTCATCTTTGTGCTCATATTGATGATTTATATATTTACTATCATGTCCTTGTATCCCCTGCGCATTCCCATTTTTGGGGATTTCACTTAGGCCCAGAATTGATGTCCGAGCGGTGTTTGTCTCGCTATATATAGCTGGGCGCACGTAAGCCGTCCCCCTCTTATGGGACGGCTTTCTCAGACCTGGTCCCCCCGCACCTTTCAGGTGTCGTTTGACCATGGGTCTATACCTGCGCCCATAACAGGGACTTGGAAATTACAGGGGTTATTATCTATTCCCCCTTGAGTTTCCTATATGTCCCTGGATCTCTCTCCCCTTTGTCCTTGTCCACATTTCTACTAACTAAATATATTTGATTATTTGCTGTGTGTCTTTGGCCTATCGCATTTAGAACTATGCCGTTTGTATATTCAAATGGTTTTGTCTAAAGTTTCATTCTCTATCATATACTCTGTGCTTGGTATTTTTTCCCCAGCAGTTTTTGTAACCCATAATTACTTTCCAGTAAAACGTTTTCTGCAGACATTTTTCTTGTAACCTCCTTTTTGTACTGCCCTCTTCTTTTGCAATAGCCTATTTCCATCCAGCAATTGTTTTGTCTTTATTTTTGTGTCGGGTTGTCACTTGGCAGTTTTCTCCTGCCTTTCCTCGATACTACGACGTATCACACGCCGTGACTCCGCCCCTCTGGGCGGCGCTGTTATGGTTCTGTTTCTATGATCGGCGTCTCTTTGCCCCGCTCGGCCACGCCCCCTTCTTTTCCTCGATGCTGCGACGTATTATGTGTCGTAACTCCACCCTTTTGGGCGGCGCTGTGTTGCCAGTGTCTCTTCGTCCCGCCTGGCCACGCCCCTTTGTCATGACGCAATTGCGTCTGTCTATCACCATCCCCTCATTACAGTTGGCCTATCATGTCCTGCCTGATCCCTCGGACCACGCCCACTATACTAATGCCCGCCTTGCTGCTTCCCTATAAAAACGTTCAGCCGCCCAGTAATGTCAGACACTGCTGGACGGCAGTGGTACTAGCGGCACGTCCTTGGGCTATATTGAGTGTCCATCCCATGTAAGCAACCTTTTACTCTAGACCTCTCCATTCATTTTTGCCTTCAATCCTCACTCGTGTTTTGTTTTTCTATTTTAATGCCTGTTCCTATCTGCCATCCATTGTATTCACAGGCTGGAGCTTTGCTTAGCTCTCTACTGACACCTTTGGCCAAATATAATATTGACACACTTCTGCAAACCTCAGGTATGCAGTTATTTATATATATTTTAGATATTTCTTTTTGTAAATGGTTTAGTATTTAACTATATTCATACTCATCCTGTCCCTTATTTATAGACAGGTTTTGTATATTATTACATGTCACTTTGGGACTATAAGGGCTTGAGATCTTGCTATATGCGATTCTGCACCGCCGGCTTCCTTCCTCCTATTTTCCATCCAGAGGAATCTTCTGCGTCCTAACAGTGGTGTCCTTTTTCTGGGATGCGCAGGGTTGATTAAACGCTGTGAGTGGTATGTGTTTTTATCTGCACCTTTTGATGTATTTATTGCCATTTTTCATTTTTGTAATATTTGTAACATATGTATTTTTTCTGTTTTTTAGAAAAGTGGTTCCTATATATGTTGACTACACACATTTCGGCCCCTGATGAAGGGTAATCCGAAACGCGTAGGGCCGTGTACGTCTTCATGGATGTTACTTTTTAATGACACCCATCCATGTACTGTTTTTAAACAATTTATATGTATAATTTTCATTTTGTATAATTTCTACTTTGTATATTAAAATACTTCATTTTTTGACTACTATGACTACTACATATTTTTGTTGCCTTTAAAGCCCCATTTAGGGGGTCTCTCCACATTGTCAATGTTTTACCCATCATTTTTTCCTCCGCTGTCTAATCACACCGGACAGTGTCTGTAAGGCTAGGGCTGTCAGACAATGTCCACATCCTGGAACGCAGGATGGAGCGCAGCGCTGCGTTCCATTCTGGTACGCAGCGTGTGTGTACATACACGTGTACTCACGTGTTGAGGATGTTAATCATTGGTGGCGCGCACACTGTGGGCGTCGTCCTACTATGCTATGCCAGTCAGAGCGTTCGAGCTTGACGGCGTATGTAGTGACGCTTTGTTTATGCGTCCGTTGACAGCGCGGTCATATGACCGTCAATCCACATAATATATGCCGAATACTCGGCTGATTCATGGCGTTTCTCCATGACGTGGATGCGTGTTATTGGCCCCAACTAATGGCTTAGACACACGTGACCACACCATGTGACCCTACTAAGTCTCTATACTGCTGACCCTTTACCACAGCCCACACACGGACCAGGTTAGTCTTTTCCTAAAAACGACCCACTCTTAAGTGATTTATTTATTTTGGGCATTGTTTTTATACAATTTGTATCATACACTCAATTAATGTAATATATATCAGAGTGACCCGGAAGTGCATTCTCATTGGACGACCCCCCAGGGGAGTGATCCTAGGGAGGTCACAATCTACATTTAAGCATGGTGGTATCAGTAGAGTCTTACCCCAGATGATGCTAGTTATAGCGAAACTAGTCGGGACTCTATTGCTGCCATGCACTTTTCCACAATGATGTCCTTTTTTATCAACCAAATTGTAAGTGTTTTTAACTGGCATTAAAACCTTTCCCGTTTTTACGGTATCACGCTATGTGCCTTTTATTTTCCTCCACATACTTCGGGCAAGTTTTCCAACTCCCATGAATCATCTCCCAGCTGAGGTTATCTCTTCCACCTATTACTAAGCAAAGACTCCACCGTTACTTGCTGGTCGCTCTGTTTGGTGTGTCCTGGTTTATACTTCCATTGTATAAACAAAGCTTTACTGATCCTTTGGGCATAAGCTCACTTGGATCCATCGCATCTGGTAAGCCTTCCCTCCTGGTGGTGGGCGTTATCACTAACATTACAGATTAATTAGAATCACCGTGGGTGCCTCATCACTGTCGTTTGATTGACCATCTTGATTTCTGATTTCACGTTCACCTTATGGACTTTTAATCTTATAAACATTTTAGACTCAGGTCTATGGTGTCTCATCACACTATTTATTTATACAAATTATTCACTTATCATGGACTTACATCTTTTGTTCATTTATATGTGTGTTTAACATAGACATCACTGTCTTTTCATCAGTCATTCCTAGCGCTGCATTGTTCGATTTTTTGTTTGTATTTCCTTCCCATTTTCACTGGATTGTATGTAGCTGCTTTTTTTACCCTGATAGCGCAGATTTACTTTTTTATTTTTCTACTTTTGTTCTGTGATTTAATTTTTGCTGCTATCTATTTCTCTGAGTCTACGTCTCACATGGATATATTTGATTATAGAGCTTCCCGTACGGTGGACACTGATGGGGTCTTCACCATTACGGGAAATGACTCAGAGATAGGAGGTTTGTTTACCAGACTTAAAAATGTCATGTCATCCGAGTTGCACCTCCAATGGGACCTTGTATTTTTGGATCAGTATATCACTGATCGTATGGTACCAAGGAGTCTCAGGTGGGAGGTTCAACCGCAACAGGGGGATCTAGAAATAGATTCCTGGTTCAAGTATTTTAATGATGCTGGAATAGCCTTTTTAGGCGTCTTACTTTCCAAAAAAAGGATTAGACTAGCTGCTCTTGATAAAGAGATAAAGGAGCTTAAGGAGAAATTGTTGTCACACAAGAAATCCTTAGAGTACATCTCCCTTTCAACTAGCCTTCAGTCCTTTTTAGAAAAAGAAGACAGAGATCAAAAACTAAAAAAACATAAAAAGTATGCCAGGGACGCAGGAGATTATAGAAATCACACCGTTTTTAACTGGCAAAAACTTTTTCCAACATCTTCTGGTACTGATATGGATTCCACTCCAGTCTCAGCATCTTCCTCTGGCATTGTTCCTAATATGAGTGAAGGTCCCTCTACCAGTCAAAATATAATAGGTTCTTTAAGAGTTCCATCTATGCAAGTGCCCCGGGCGGGTGAGGTATATCCCTCCCAACCCAGGGCTCAACATCCCTCTCCTTATACCTCTGGCCAGCCCCATCGAGGCAGGGGCAGATCCAGAGGCAATAGAGCAAGCAGAGGACAATCTAGAGGTAATTCCCATCAATCTTATCCTCAACATAATTATGATAATAGATTGTATGGACCTTCCCCCGCAAGACATAGGGAGAGATCAGGTCCATATAGAGAACCCTCTCCCTATTATGGGTTTCCACATATCCCTGTCCATAACAGGTTTTCTCCGTTGGGTGAAGTTCGTAACGACAGCTACTATAATCGTGGCTGGGATCGATATGAACCCCCCAATCGCGGTTTCACCCCAACCCATCATGATACCTATGTTGAACGGGATTTTCACGTGGACCAAACCAGCAACCCAAGGGGTCCCGATCAAAGAGAGGGACCCGAGGGGGTAAGAGAGTTCAGAAGAGGAAAACGAAGGCGAACATAAAAGGACAAGGAGTTTTTAATTTGAGTACCAAAGTTTTCTCACAGGATGAACTATCAGTTTTGGATAAGGGCCTTAAATTTGCCCCTCCAAAACGTTTAGACAAATTTGGAACATTCATTGATATCCAAAAATACATCCGTAAGATCAACATACAACGGTACCTAATCACTAACCCCGTTAGAAACGAACCTAGAGCGGCTACATCTGGCACAGTACATTCAGGGCTAAAGAACCCCTCATTGTTCAATCCATCTGTCCCAGCTGCAGCCGCAGTCAATATCTTTAAGGATCTAGTCCTGAAAGATCTAGCAGAGATACCGGATAGACGTAATTCTTATCATCCGGTGTCAAGTGTCGGTTTAAAATCCTTATGTCAAAACAAGGACATCATTATCCGCCCCGCCGATAAAGGAGGTGGCATAGTTATTCTTGATAAATCCGACTATGAAACTGAGATGTTTCGATTACTTGAGGAGCCTAATACTTACCAAAAATTGGCCTCTAACCCTACATCCCGATTTAAAGCAGAATTACAAACACTAGTCAATAGTGGTTTTGAAAGAGAGATTTTAAATTTGAAAGAAAATAAATATTTAGTTCCTACGGTACCTAGAATACCGACGATATATTATTTACCAAAGGTTCATAAGGACCCTGTACACCCACCGGGTCGACCTATCTTAAGTGGGATCGACTCAGTTACCTCCAGGGTGGGTCGTTACATTGATAACTTTTTGCAACCTTTGGTACAACGCATTCCATCTTATCTTAGAGATACGAGGGCAACTATCAATAAATTAGATAATGTTGAGATAAAGAGTAATTTTATCATGGTGACAGCTGACGTAGCGTCACTTTATACGTGTATCCCTCATGATACAGGTTTTGAAGCTGTGCACTATTATTTAAAGAAAGATCATACATTGGCTTCATTTCAGACTGACTACATCATGGAGTTGTTAAAATTTGCCACCAAACATAGTTATTTTTGGTTTAATGATCAATTTTATTTACAACAGAGAGGTGTTGCTATGGGGGCTAAATACGCCCCAAGCCTCGCCAATTTGTTCATGGCCAAATGGGAGGAGGATGTCGTCTACACCTATGACACCACTTCATTGGTGTTTTGGGCTAGGTACATTGACGACATCCTCCTCCTATGGGATGGCAGTATGGCAACACTCGAGATTTTTATGAATCATCTGAATACCAATGATAGGGGGATATCCCTCACTCATACAGCCAGTTCAGATACTATCCAATTTTTGGATTTGGAGATTAGCATTGTCAACAACCGATTCCAGTTTAAAACATTTTTTAAAAAAACTGACCGAAACAGCTTTATTCCCACTGACAGCTGTCATCATCCGTCATGGTTGAACTCCATACCTCGAAGTCAGTTTCTGAGGTTGAGAAGAAATTGCACAGATTTAGATACCTTTTCTATGCAAGCTAACATTCTCAAACACAGGTTCATTGAGAAGGGATACGATCCTGCCAATATTGAATTGGCTCTCAAATCCTCTCTCGAAGTTGACAGAAGTTCTCTTTTGGAGGTCAAACCGAAAAGAGAACAAGACGAAAGTTTCAGATGGGCCTTGCTCACATCATTCTCCACACAACATAAACTGGTTAAATCCATTGTTGCTAAACATTGGAATGTGTTAAGAAATGACCGAGTTTTAGGAACCGTCTTACCCGAACGAGCAAAAATGGTATTTAGGGGAGTACCAACACTTCAAAGCAAAATTGCCCAGAATATCATCAATCCCCCTATACGTCCCTCTTTCTTTTACCAGCTAGTCGGATACCATCCTTGTAAAAAATGTACAGTATGTAAATATAATGTTTTAGGCAAGACCAAGAACCTTGAGTTTTGCTCCACTTCAACTGGGAAAGTCTACCCTATAAAACAGTTCTGTACTTGTTCAACCAAATATGTGGTGTACCTCATTACTTGTCCGTGCGGCCAGCAATATGTCGGCCGCACCATTCGGAAATTTTCCGTCAGAGTCGCTGAGCATATAGCCCTCATTTTAGCTGGCGATGTTCACCACACTGTACCCAGGCATTACAAAAATCATCATGCTCAGAATCCCACTGGCACACAATTCCTCATTATAGACCAGTATGTGCCCCCCTGGAGGGGCAGCCCAAAAACTCGCGGGGTGTCTCAACTCGAAACATTCTGGATATATGAATTGGGCACACATACACCATCAGGTCTCAATGTAGAGTGGGATATCAACTCTTTTATTAACAAATCTTAACAAGTACATGACGTCCCAAATTCACGTTCCATATTTGTGCATTTTTTGACATATTCAGTGTCCATTTGAAACATATTGGTTTTTAATTTACGTTTTAATTTACGTCTTACTCAATATGTTTCTGTGTGGTAACTTTATTTCTTTTTCTTTCAATTTTATATATTCTATATATATATATATTACATATATTTTTAATCCAAAATTTCCATATCTCTCTTGCTTGTATATATATAACAGAATGTACTGTATAATTTTGTATCTTACAGCTTGTCATGGGGGTTCGTCCAGTGTAGAGTCACTTTCTGGACTTATTGTGCCTCTTTTGTTTATATATATATAGATTTTAATTTAATTTTTTGAACTGGATATATATCCATTTAAATGAAACACAATCCTATTGACATCATTAGTCAATATGTGTTTTCCCATAAAGATTCCCTCATGTTCCCCCTCCCTTTTTTAATTTTTTAATTTTTATGATACAATTAATTAGGCATGTCTTAATTAGTTTTAATGTGTTTAATTACAGTCAGCTTAAATATATTGTAATCATTGGGTGGCTGTCAATGTTTTACCCATCATTTTTTCCTCCGCTGTCTAATCACACCGGACAGTGTCTGTAAGGCTAGGGCTGTCAGACAATGTCCACATCCTGGAACGCAGGATGGAGCGCAGCGCTGCGTTCCATTCTGGTACGCAGCGTGTGTGTACATACACGTGTACTCACGTGTTGAGGATGTTAATCATTGGTGGCGCGCACACTGTGGGCGTCGTCCTACTATGCTACACCAGTCAGAGCGTTCGAGCTTGACGGCGTATGTAGTGACGCTTTGTTTATGCGTCCGTTGACAGCGCGGTCATGTGACCGTCAATCCACATAATATATGCCGAATACTCGGCTGATTCATGGCGTTTCTCCATGACGTGGATGCGTGTTATTGGCCCCAACTAATGGCTTAGACACACGTGACCACACCATGTGACCCTACTAAGTCTCTATACTGCTGACCCTTTACCACAGCCCACACACGGACCAGGTTAGTCTTTTCCTAAAAACGACCCACTCTTAAGTGATTTATTTATTTTGGGCATTGTTTTTATACAATTTGTATCATACACTCAATTAATGTAATATATATCAGAGTGACCCGGAAGTGCATTCTCATTGGACGACCCCCCAGGGGAGTGATCCTAGGGAGGTCACAATCTACATTTAAGCATGGTGGTATCAGTAGAGTCTTACCCCAGATGATGCTAGTTATAGCGAAACTAGTCGGGACTCTATTGCTGCCATGCACTTTTCCACAATGATGTCCTTTTTTATCAACCAAATTGTAAGTGTTTTTAACCGGCATTAAAACCTTTCCCGTTTTTACGGTATCACGCTATGTGCCTTTTATTTTCCTCCACATACTTCGGGCAAGTTTTCCAACTCCCATGAATCATCTCCCAGCTGAGGTTATCCCTTCCACCTATTACTAACCAAAGACTCCACCGTTACTTGCTGGTCGCTCTGTTTGGTGTGTCCTGGTTTATCCTTCCATTGTATAAACAAAGCTTTACTGATCCTTTGGGCATAAGCTCACTTGGATCCATCGCATCTGGTAAGCCTTCCCTCCTGGTGGTGGGCGTTATCACTAACATTACAGATTAATTAGAATCACCGTGGGTGCCTCATCACTGTCGTTTGATTGACCATCTTGATTTCTGATTTCACGTTCACCTTATGGACTTTTAATCTTATAAACATTTTAGACTCAGGTCTATGGTGTCTCATCACACTATTTATTTATACGAATTATTCACTTATCATGGACTTACATCTTTTGTTCATTTATATGTGTGTTTAACATAGACATCACTGTCTTTTCATCAGTCATTCCTAGCGCTGCATTGTTCGATTTTTTGTTTGTATTTCCTTCCCATTTTCACTGGATTGTATGTAGCTGCTTTTTTTACCCTGATAGCGCAGATTTACTTTTTTATTTTTCTACTTTTGTAACTGCTGTAGGAGCACTCTGAAATCGAATATTTGTGATATTTTAGCGAAAAAACAATATTGCGATTGCGATATATATTGCGAAATTCTCGATCGCGCATGCGCAATCGCGCGAACAACACGCGCCCAACACGCGACCATTTCCTGGACCCTTGCCAGTTGCCAGTTTATGTTCGCATCGCAATTTTGTGTTGCCCAAGTGACCATTGCTTGGAATTTAAAATGGTTGGAAGCAATTTCTCACCCGCTGAGGAAAAGATGCTGATTAGTGTAAGTATTTTGACCACTGTTATTTCATTATCTTTAACTGCATTTTAGACTAGTTTAAAAGTTAGTATATAAGATCAGATATTAGTATTTCCCAAACAATGTGTCTCCTGTTGTTACAAAACTGCAACTCCCAGCATGCCTGGACAGCTGCAGACACCCTGGTTGGTAAATGTGTATTTAGGCACTTTCCTTGCTATTTAGCATAATGAATTTAACATGTTGTGGACATAGGACGTATGCGAACGTCCTGACTTCAGGGTCCTTAAGGCCCAAGGACGTTCGAATACATATTGCCCTTTAGATGTTGCAGAACTACAACTTCCAGCATGCCTGGGAATGCTGGCACTTCTAGTTTTGTAAGTTCTGCAGGCCCACATTTTTCAGACCTTTATGCACGGGTCTCTAAACTGTGGCACCCTAGATGCAGCAAAAGTAAAATTCTTAGCATGCACTGACAGACCATGGCTGATGGGAGTAGTAGTTTTGCAACAGCTGGAGGTGGACTGGTCTTGAAACCCTGAGTTAGGTAACAAACTCGCAGTGTTTTGCAACCATTCTGCCTCCAGCTGTTGCAAAACTACAACTCCCTGCATGCAACTGGCTGCAATTCCCCCCCCCCCCCTCTCCCCCAATGTGAATGTACAGGGTACATTCACATGGGCTGTGGCTTACAGTGTACTTCTAGCTGAAGCAAATTTGGCGCTGCAGCTCAAACCCTCAGCGGGAAACTACTGTGAACCCCATGCCCCTCTGACTGTACCTTAAAAACACTACACCACACTAAATATAAATTAAAAAACAAAACATATACACATACCCCTACATAGCCACCCTTACCTCCACATTAAAAGAAAACATCTTGTACGGCACTGTTTCCTAAACGGAGCCTACAGCTGTTGCAAAACAACTCCCCGTTATTACCGGACAGCCATTAACTGTCCAGGCATGCTGGGAGTTAAAGTATAATTGTTGTACAGCTGGTGACGGTGAGCTACATGGTGTATCAGAGCATGCTGGTAGTTGTAGTTGTTAAATAACATCAACTCCATTATTTATTCAAAATTAATTCATCAAAAAGTCAAACGAAACAAACATATTATTGTTCCTATATAAAGATAGGGATGAAAAAAAATAATCTATTGTACAGGCCCATTATAAGTGTCCAAAAATAATTATAGCGGTCAGATGAATAGCAACGCATTTCTCCCCTATACGTGTATCCTGTGTTGTTACTCATATATACATAATTATGCAAATGATAATGGCTGCTATATTTATGCAAAAAAGGTGGCGACCGAAATGGCAGGATATAAAATCTGTCATGTTACCCCTGTCATTGATTAATAAGGCAAGAATGCTTCCAATTGTTGAATACCATAGATTTCTGTCATATATCCATAAGGCTTTAAACAAAAGTATTATAATATAGTTTGTTCTTCATCTTGCAGACGTTCCTAGAAAAGGACTATGACCAGCTGCGCAGGCAGCCTGATAAAAAAGCCGTGGTCAGCTCCCTAATGAAGGACTTAGGCGGCCCACACGATCGCATGGCGAGAGTTAAAAAATGGTCTGACCTGAAGAGGCGCCACATGGACCGGGTCAGGCGTATCCATGATAAATATCATCCAGGTAAGTTATTGGTGACAGTTATGTTTTTTTTTTCTAAAGTGTATTTTGTGCGTGTACTCGAGAGAGGAGCCGGACTGCAGGAGTTGGGAGTAGGCAGGCCTCCCCCAGAGGCAATCTGCCACCTTTCTCCATGCCCCGGGTGGCAATGGCGGGTGTGAGGGGGTCCTCCCACACAGCCCGTCCTACCTGCTCCGCTTCGAAGCCCAACGGGGCAGAGGGACTCCCTATAAGGGAGTGAGAGGATTTGCCCGCTCAACCAGCCCCGTTAGTCCTTCGCCTCTCTTTTTAGAGACCGCATGGTCAGAGTGCGTGCATGTTAACCCAATTTCGAGTGCGTGTGTAAGTGTGGTGGTTTTTGTGGGAGGGGGTGGGCGTACTAAGCGCAGGCTTACCTCACATAGCACACCCACCTGGGGCCGGGCTGAGACCACCAAACTCAATTCACATGTAGCCGAGAGCGTGATCCGAACCCCCAGCTGCAGAGGTGAATCGCTTGTCAGCGCAGTGGCAATCGCGTTGAGCCACCGCAGCTCCTTTAGTGACAGTTATGTAAGGTCATATGTAATTAATGTAAGGTCAGATGTTGTTAACCCAGACACCATGTTGTGGTAACATATATCACCACCAGCCAAGGTATTCATAGTACTGTTGAAAAAAGACATGGGACAGCAGACAGGAACACATAAGTTATGTGGGAACATACTTTTCCCATTGCTTTGCATGGGACTTTAAACAAAAACCCCGACCCTCACCAATGGGGGTAGCTAAGGGATAAATTAACGATCCTATACTTTAAGTGGACGTATAAGTAACATGTGACCAAGTGTTATCGAAATATCTACAGCTGTTATGAAGTAACATGTATTTCCCATAGAGTTGAATGGGACTTTAAAGAAAAACCCCAACCATGGCAAATGGGGGTGGGTAAGGGTTAAACCACCTATCCTATGTTTGTGGCTGACATATAAGTACCTGTGTGCCAAGTTTCATGTAAATATCTTTAGCCGTTTGGACGTGATGCTGGAACATACATACATACATGCACACACACGTTGAGTTTTATATATATAGATTCCCACTAAATTCCTGTGTTAGGCGTGGGGTTGATATAGTAATCCTGTGTGCTCCATCGGGCCCTTTTTTTAACATGAGATCGTCTGAACAAAACAAAGGAGACAAAAACAGCTCATTTTACCATGGTGGCAGCCCAGCTCACGCTCAGTCCCCTGTAGTGCCCACAAGACCCTTTAATATAACATTGTCCCATTGGTTAACTGTCTATATAAATTAATTTGTATTCATATACAATACAGCAGAGTACACAGAATTTGCATACGTCATTAGAAAACATTTTTACATATATGAACATTGTGTTATTATAGGAGCTCCTCTACCAGCTGTGCGCCCCAAGCGCACAAGGCGACAGGCCGCAGAGGAGGAGGATGAAGAGGAGGATGCGGCAGAGGAGGATGCGGCAGAGGAGGAGAGGGATGAGGAGGAGCAGCCAGGGCCCTCCCACTCGCCAACCCCAGCTCCTGCTGAAGTTGAGGCGCTTGATGAGGAGCTTACCCCCTCCCCCCAAATTTCTGGTGAAATCGCGGCTGCAGGGGAGGTCGAGGAGGTGGAAGAGACCGTTGCTATGAGCGTCGGTCAGGAGGGTAATTATGTGCACAAAGCTTAATAACATTTTAACAATAAAATGTAGATATAAAAATGGACAACATTTAAAGCGCACCCGTCAGATTTCAGAACCATAATATGGTATTTATGATAGAAGTATACAGGTAGTGCAGAATTATTAGGTAAGTTGTATTTTTGAGGATTCATTTTATTATTGAACAACAACCATGTTCTCAATGAACCCAAAAAACTCATTAATATCAAAGCTGAATATTTTTTGAAGTAGTTTTTTGTTTTTTTTTAGTTTTAGCTATTTTAGGGTGATATCTGTGTGTGCAGGTGACTACTATTACTGTGCATAATTATTAGGCAACTTAACAAAAAAAAAATATATACCCATTTCAATTAATTATTTTTACAAGTGAAACCAATATAACATCTGAACATTCTCAAATATACATTTCTGACATTCAAAAACAAAACAAAAACAAATAAGTGACCAATATAGCCACCTTTCTTTGCATGGACACTCAAAAGCCTGCCATCCCCATGGATGCTGCACGATGGTGTTGATGTTGATGGTGAACAGATCAAAACACTGACAGAATCCATATTCTGTCAGTGTTTTGATCTGTTCACCATCAACATTTCGTGCAGCAGCAACCGCAGCCTCCCAGACACTGTTCAGAGAGGTGTACTGTTTTCCCTCCTTGTAAATCTCACATTTGATGATGGACCACAGGTTCTCAATGTGGTTCAGATCAGGTGAACAAGGAGGCCATGTCATTAGTTTTTCTTCTTTTATACCCTTTCTTGCCAGCCACGCTGTGGAGTACTTGGACGCGTGTGCTGGAGCATTGTCCTGCATGAAAATCATGTTTTTCTTGAAGGATGCAGACTTCTTCCTGTACCACTGCTTGAAGAAGGTGTCTTCCAGAAACTGGCAGTAGGACTGGGAGTTGAGCTTGACTCCATCCTCAACCCGAAAACGCCCCACAAGCTCATTTTTGATGATACCAGCCCAAACCAGTACTACACCTCCACCTTGCTGGCGTCTGAGTAGGACTGGAGCTCTCTGCCCTTTACCAATCCAGCCACGGGCCCATCCATCTGGCCCATCAAGACTCACTCTCATTTCAGCAGTCCATAAAACCTTAGAAAAATCATTCTTGAGATATTTCTTGGCCCAGTCTTGACGTTACAGCTTGTGTGTCTTGTTCAGTGGTCGTCGTCTTTCAGCCTTTCTTACCTTGGCCATGTCTCTGAGTATTGCACAACTTGTGCTTTTGGGCACTCCAGTGATGTTGCAGCTCTGAAATATGGCCAAATTGGTGGCAAGTGGCATCTTGGCAGCTGCACGCTTTACTTTTCTCAGTTCATGGGCAGTTATTTTGCGCCTTGGTTTTTCTAAAAGGTTCTTGCGACCCTGTTGACTATTTTGAATGAAACGCTTGATTGTTCGATGATCACGCTTCAGAAGCTTTGCAATTTTAAGAGTGCTGCATCCCTCTGCAAGATATCCTGTCAAGTCCTTCTTTTGACCCATTTTGCCAAAGGAAAGAAAGTTGACTAATAATTCTGCACACCTGATATAGGGTGTTGATGTCATTAGACCACACACCTTCTCATTACAGAGATGTACATCACCTAATATGCTTAATTGATAGTAGGCTTTCGAGCCTATACAGCTTGGAGTAAGACAACATGCATAAAGAGGATCATGTGGTCAAAATACTAATTTGCCTAATAATTCTGCACTCCCTGTATGTGCTAGACACATAACAATTGTGTATACATGATAATGATTGTTTAATAAGCAACATAAATATTTTATTTATTTGGTAACGGTCTTTGAAATCCAAATGTTTTTTTCTTATATCCTAACAGTTCTAAAAAAGATGCTGCTGAAGCAAGCTGTGATCCGGAGAACGCAAAAGAAGATCTTATCGAACCAAAGTAAAATGCGCTATCTGGACCAGCAGAATCAGCAGCTGGAGCAGGAACAAATAAAAAATTATGCTGAAATGGAAGAGCTTCAGCAGCTCATGCGTAATCATGTTTGATTTTTTTTTTTTTTTATAAAAAATGTTATTTTTTTTAAATGTTTCCTTTCTTTTTGAGATAGATTTTTAGGTTTTTCAACACATCTAACTTCACATCTAACACATCAACATCAACATCAACACATCTAACTTCATAATAAGCAAAAACATTTTATACTATTATTTTATTTAACACAAACCTAGGACAAACTAAAGTACACGGACACAGACACAACGAACACAAACTAAACTGTTAAAAAATGAACATAACAAAAGCAACAATATATATATATATATATAGAGAGAGAGAGCAAGAAAGAGAGAGAGAGTGCAGATTTGCTCTTGCAGACAGGCTAATGGTTGCAGTATAAAGGCCGCAAACCAGGGTTTAACATGAAGTTCATTGTTTTAGTTACACTTGCTGTTACGATCCGGTCTGGTAGCTTGTAGCGGAGGCTGTTGGTGGATCCGCTGTGCCAGAGAGGTCATGAAGCATTACTCAACATGGAGGCTGCAGCAGTAGTATTAAAATATAATGTAATTATCACACAGGTAGCATTTACAAGCAGTAGTGGTAATAGTACTAGATAGCATCTAAACACTTGGGCAAGACTTTACAGCATCAGTAGTGGCCATAGTAGTCTATAGTGTCCAATAACTTGTGACATAGGTGTCGTGAGCAGCAGCAGTAGTAGTAACAGTAGACAATATATTGTCAAATCACTTGGGAAAGAGGTGCCATGAACAGCAGCAGCAGCAGTGGTAATAGTAGTATAGAGTGGCAAATAACTTGTGACATAGGTGTCTTGACTGAGCAGCAGTAGTAGTAGTAGTAGTAGACATTGACAATACAGTGCCAAATCACTTGGGCAAGAGGTGCCATGATGAACAGCAGCAGCAGTGGTAATAGTAGTATAGAGTGGCAAATAACTAGTGACATTATTGTCTTGACCGAGCAGCAGTAGTAGTAGAAGTAGTAGTAGAGTCAAATCACTTGGGCAGGAGGTGCCATGATGAGCAGCAGTGGTAATAGTAGTATAGAGTGGCAAATAACTTGTGACATAGGTGTCTTGACTGAGCAGCATTAGTAGTAGACATTGACAATAGTAGTATAGAGTGGCAAATAACTAGTGACATAGGTGTCTTGACCGAGCAGCAGTAGTAGTAGTAGTAGAGTCATATCACTTGGGCAGGAGGTGCCATGATGAGCAGCAGTGGTAATAGTAGTATAGAGTGGCAAATAACTTGTGACATAGGTGTCTTGACCGAGCAGCAGTAGTAGTAGTAGAGTCATATCACTTGGGCAGGAGGTGCCATGATGAGCAGCAGTGGTAATAGTAGTATAGAGTGGCAAATAACTTGTGACATAGGTGTCTTGACTGAGCAGCATTAGTAGTAGACATTGACAATAGTAGTATAGAGTGGCAAATAACTAGTGACATAGGTGTCTTGACCGAGCAGCAGTAGTTGTAGTAGCAGATACAGAGTCATATCACTTGGGCAGGAGGTGCCATGATGAGCAGCAGTGGTAATAGTAGTATAGAGTGGCAAATAACTAGTGACATAGGTGTCTTGACCGAGCAGCAGTAGTAGTAGACATTTACAATAGTAGTATAGAGTGGCAAATAACTAGTGACATAGGTGTCTTGACTGAGCAGCAGTAGTAGTAGTAGTAGATACAGAGTCAAATCACTTGGGCAGGAGGTGCCATGATGAGCAGCAGTTTTAATAGTAGTATAGAGTGGCAAATAACTAGTGACATAGGTGTCTTGACTGAGCAGCAGTAGTAGTAGTAGTAGATACAGAGTCAAATCACTTGGGCAGGAGGTGCCATGATGAGCAGCAGTGGTAATAGTAGTATAGAGTGGCAAATAACTAGTGACATAGGTGTCTTGACCGAGCAGCAGTAGTAGTAGAAGTAGTAGTAGAGTCAAATCACTTGGGCAGGAGGTGCCATGATGAGCAGCAGTGGTAATAGTAGTATAGAGTGGCAAATAACTTGTGACATAGGTGTCTTGACTGAGCAGCATTAGTAGTAGACATTGACAAGAGTAGTATAGAGTGGCAAATAACTAGTGACATAGGTGTCTTGACCGAGCAGCAGTAGTAGTAGTAGTAGAGTCATATCACTTGGGTAGGAGGTGCCATGATGAGCAGCAGTGGTAATAGTAGTATAGCGTGGCAAATAACTTGTGACATAGGTGTCTTGACTGAGCAGCAGTAGTAGTAGTAGAGTCATATCACTTGGGCAGGAGGTGCCATGATGAGCAGCAGTGGTAATAGTAGTATAGAGTGGCAAATAACTTGTGACATAGGTGTCTTGACTGAGCAGCATTAGTAGTAGACATTGACAATAGTAGTATAGAGTGGCAAATAACTAGTGACATAGGTGTCTTGACCGAGCAGCAGTAGTTGTAGTAGTAGATACAGAGTCATATCACTTGGGCAGGAGGTGCCATGATGAGCAGCAGTGGTAATAGTAGTATAGAGTGGCAAATAACTAGTGACATAGGTGTCTTGACCGAGCAGCAGTAGTAGTAGACATTGACAATAGTAGTATAGAGTGGCAAATAACTAGTGACATAGGTGTCTTGACTGAGCAGCAGTAGTAGTAGTAGTAGTAGATACAGAGTCAAATCACTTGGGCAGGAGGTGCCATGATGAGCAGCAGTGGTAATAGTAGTATAGAGTGGCAAATAACTAGTGACATAGGTGCCTTGACCGAGCAGCAGTAGTAGTAGTAGTAGTAGTAGTAGAGTCATATCACTTGGGCAGGAGGTGCCATGATGAGCAGCAGTGGTAATAGTAGTATAGAGTGGCAAATAACTTGTGACATAGGTGTCTTGACCGAGCAGCAGTAGTAGTAGTAGTAGTAGTAGTAGAATCATATCACTTGGGCAGGAGGTGCCATGATGAGCAGCAGTGGTAATAGTAGTATAGAGTGGCAAATAACTAGTGACATAGGTGTCTTGACTGAGCAGCAGTAGTAGTAGTAGTAGTAGATACAGAGTCAAATCACTTGGGCAGGAGGTGCCATGATGAGCAGCAGTGGTAATAGTAGTATAGAGTGGCAAATAACTTGTGACATAGGTGTCTTGACTGAGCAGCAGTAGTAGTAGACATTGACAATAGTAGTATAGAGTGGCAAATAACTAGTGACATAGGTGTCTTGACCGAGCAGCAGTAGTAGTAGTAGTAGATACAGAGTCATATCACTTGGGCAGGAGGTGCCATGATGAGCAGCAGTGGTAATAGTAGTATAGAGTGGCAAATAACTAGTGACATAGGTGTCTTGACCGAGCAGCAGTAGTAGTAGACATTGACAATAGTAGTATAGAGTGGCAAATAACTAGTGACATAGGTGTCTTGACTGAGCAGCAGTAGTAGTAGTAGTAGATACAGAGTCAAATCACTTGGGCAGGAGGTGCCATGATGAGCAGCAGTGGTAATAGTAGTATAGAGTGGCAAATAACTTGTGACATAGGTGTCTTGACCGAGCAGCAGTAGTAGTAGTAGTAGTAGTAGAGTCATATCACTTGGGCAGGAGGTGCCATGATGAGCAGCAGTGGTAATAGTAGTATAGAGTGGCAAATAACTAGTGACATAGGTGTCTTGACTGAGCAGCAGTAGTAGTAGTAGTAGATACAGAGTCAAATCACTTGTGCAGGAGGTGCCATGATGAGCAGCAGTGGTAATAGTAGTATAGAGTGGCAAATAACTAGTGACATAGGTGTCTTGACTGAGCAGCAGTAGTAGTAGACATTGACAATAGTAGTATAGAGTGGCAAATAACTAGTGACATAGGTGTCTTGACTGAGCAGCAGTAGTAGTAGTAGTAGATACAGAGTCAAATCACTTGGGCAGGAGGTGCCATGATGAGCAGCAGTGGTAATAGTAGTATAGAGTGGCAAATAACTAGTGACATAGGTGTCTTGACTGAGCAGCAGTAGTAGTAGTAGTAGATACAGAGTCAAATCACTTGGGCAGGAGGTGCCATGATGAGCAGCAGTGGTAATAGTAGTATAGAGTGGCAAATAACTAGTGACATAGGTGTCTTGACCGAGCAGCAGTAGTAGTAGAAGTAGTAGTAGAGTCAAATCACTTGGGCAGGAGGTGCCATGATGAGCAGCAGTGGTAATAGTAGTATATAGTGGCAAATAACTTGTGACATAGGTGTCTTGACTGAGCAGCATTAGTAGTAGACATTGACAATAGTAGTATAGAGTGGCAAATAACTAGTGACATAGGTGTCTTGACCGAGCAGCAGTAGTAGTAGTAGTAGAGTCATATCACTTGGGCAGGAGGTGCCATGATGAGCAGCAGTGGTAATAGTAGTATAGAGTGGCAAATAACTTGTGACATAGGTGTCTTGACCGAGCAGCAGTAGTAGTAGTAGAGTCATATCACTTGGGCAGGAGGTGCCATGATGAGCAGCAGTGGTAATAGTAGTATAGAGTGCCAAATAACTTGTGACATAGGTGTCTTGACTGAGCAGCATTAGTAGTAGACATTGACAATAGTAGTATAGAGTGGCAAATAACTAGTGACATAGGTGTCTTGACCGAGCAGCAGTAGTTGTAGTAGTAGACACAGAGTCATATCACTTGGGCAGGAGGTGCCATGATGAGCAGCAGTGGTAATAGTAGTATAGAGTGGCAAATAACTAGTGACATAGGTGTCTTGACCGAGCAGCAGTAGTAGTAGACATTGACAATAGTAGTATAGAGTGGCAAATAACTAGTGACATAGGTGTCTTGACTGAGCAGCAGTAGTAGTAGTAGTAGATACAGAGTCAAATCACTTGGGCAGGAGGTGCCATGATGAGCAGCAGTGGTAATAGTAGTATAGAGTGGCAAATAACTAGTGACATAGGTGTCTTGACTGAGCAGCAGTAGTAGTAGTAGTAGATACAGAGTCAAATCACTTGGGCAGGAGGTGCCATGATGAGCAGCAGTGGTAATAGTAGTATAGAGTGGCAAATAACTTGTGACATAGGTGTCTTGACCGAGCAGCAGTAGTAGTAGTAGTAGTAGTAGTAGAGTCATATCACTTGGGCAGGAGGTGCCATGATGAGCAGCAGTGGTAATAGTAGTATAGAGTGGCAAATAACTTGTGACATAGGTGTCTTGACCGAGCAGCAGTAGTAGTAGTAGTAGTAGTAGTAGTAGAGTCATATCACTTGGGCAGGAGGTGCCATGATGAGCAGCAGTGGTAATAGTAGTATAGAGTGGCAAATAACTAGTGACATAGGTGTCTTGACTGAGCAGCAGTAGTAGTAGTAGTAGTAGTAGATACAGAGTCAAATCACTTGGGCAGGAGGTGCCATGATGAGCAGCAGTGGTAATAGTAGTATAGAGTGGCAAATAACTTGTGACATAGGTGTCTTGACCGAGCAGCAGTAGTAGTAGTAGAGTCATATCACTTGGGCAGGAGGTGCCATGATGAGCAGCAGTGGTAATAGTAGTATAGAGTGGCAAATAACTTGTGACATAGGTGTCTTGACTGAGCAGCATTAGTAGTAGACATTGACAATAGTAGTATAGAGTGGCAAATAACTAGTGACATAGGTGTCTTGACCGAGCAGCAGTAGTTGTAGTAGTAGACACAGAGTCATATCACTTGGGCAGGAGGTGCCATGATGAGCAGCAGTGGTAATAGTAGTATAGAGTGGCAAATAACTAGTGACATAGGTGTCTTGACCGAGCAGCAGTAGTAGTAGACATTGACAATAGTAGTATAGAGTGGCAAATAACTAGTGACATAGGTGTCTTGACTGAGCAGCAGTAGTAGTAGTAGTAGATACAGAGTCAAATCACTTGGGCAGGAGGTGCCATGATGAGCAGCAGTGGTAATAGTAGTATAGAGTGGCAAATAACTAGTGACATAGGTGTCTTGACTGAGCAGCAGTAGTAGTAGTAGTAGATACAGAGTCAAATCACTTGGGCAGGAGGTGCCATGATGAGCAGCAGTGGTAATAGTAGTATAGAGTGGCAAATAACTTGTGACATAGGTGTCTTGACCGAGCAGCAGTAGTAGTAGTAGTAGTAGTAGAGTCATATAACTTGGGCAGGAGGTGCCATGATGAGCAGCAGTGGTAATAGTAGTATAGAGTGGCAAATAACTTGTGACATAGGTGTCTTGACCGAGCAGCAGTAGTAGTAGTAGTAGTAGTAGTAGTAGAGTCATATCACTTGGGCAGGAGGTGCCATGATGAGCAGCAGTGGTAATAGTAGTATAGAGTGGCAAATAACTAGTGACATAGGTGTCTTGACTGAGCAGCAGTAGTAGTAGTAGTAGTAGATACAGAGTCAAATCACTTGGGCAGGAGGTGCCATGATGAGCAGCAGTGGTAATAGTAGTATAGAGTGGCAAATAACTAGTGACATAGGTGTCTTGACCGAGCAGCAGTAGTAGTAGACATTGACAATAGTATATAGAGTGGCAAATAACTAGTGACATAGGTGTCTTGACTGAGCAGCAGTATAGTAGTAGTAGATACAGAGTCAAATCACTTGGGCAGGAGGTGCCATGATGAGCAGCAGTGGTAATAGTAGTATAGAGTGGCAAATAACTAGTGACATATTTGTCTTGACTGAGCAGCAGTAGTAGTAGTAGTAGATACAGAGTCAAATCACTTGGGCAGGAGGTGCCATGATGAGCAGCAGTGGTAATAGTAGTATAGAGTGGCAAATAACTTGTGACATAGGTGTCTTGACCGAGCAGCAGTAGTAGTAGTAGTAGTAGTAGAGTCATATCACTATGGCAGGAGGTGCCATGATGAGCAGCAGTGGTAATAGTAGTATAGAGTGGCAAATAACTTGTGACATAGGTGTCTTGACCGAGCAGCAGTAGTAGTAGTAGTAGTAGTAGAGTCATATCACTTGGGCAGGAGGTGCCATGATGAGCAGCAGTGGTAATAGTAGTATAGAGTGGCAAATAACTAGTGACATAGGTGTCTTGACTGAGCAGCAGTAGTAGTAGACATTGACAATAGTAGTATAGAGTGGCAATTAACTAGTGACATAGGTGTCTTGACCGAGCAGCAGTAGTAGTAGTAGTAGATACAGAGTAATATCACTTGGGCAGGAGGTGCCATGATGAGCAGCAGTGGTAATAGTAGTCTAGAGTGGCAAATAACTTGTGACATAGGTGTCTTGAGCAGCAGTAGTAGTAGTAGTAGTAGACATTGACAATAGTAGTATAGAGTGGCAAATAACTAGTGACATAGGTGTCTTGACCGAGCAGCAGTAGTAGTAGTAGTAGATACAGAGTCATATCACTTGGGCAGGAGGTGCCATGATGAGCAGCAGTGGTAATAGTAGTATAGAGTGGCAAATAACTAGTGACATAGGTGTCTTGACCGAGCAGCAGTAGTAGTAGACATTGACAATAGTAGTATAGAGTGGCAAATAACTAGTGACATAGGTGTCTTGTCTGAGCAGCAGTAGTAGTAGTAGTAGATACAGAGTCAAATCACTTGGGCAGGAGGTGCCATGATGAGCAGCAGTGGTAATAGTAGTATAGAGTGGCAAATAACTTGTGACATAGGTGTCTTGACCGAGCAGCAGTAGTAGTAGTAGTTGATACAGAGTCATATCACTTGGGCAGGAGGTGCCATGATGAGCAGCAGTGGTAATAGTAGTATAGAGTGGCAAATAACTTGTGACATAGGTGTCTTGACTGAGCAGCAGTAGTAGTAGACATTGACAATAGTAGTATAGAGTGGCAAATAACTAGTGACATAGGTGTCTTGACCGAGCAGCAGTAGTAGTAGTAGTAGATACAGAGTCATATCACTTGGGCAGGAGGTGCCATGATGAGCAGCAGTGGTAATAGTAGTATAGAGTGGCAAATAACTAGTGACATAGGTGTCTTGACCGAGCAGCAGTAGTAGTAGACATTGACAATAGTAGTATAGAGTGGCAAATAACTAGTGACATAGGTGTCTTGACTGAGCAGCAGTAGTAGTAGTAGTAGATACAGAGTCAAATCACTTGGGCAGGAGGTGCCATGATGAGCAGCAGTGGTAATAGTAGTATAGAGTGGCAAATAACTAGTGACATAGGTGTCTTGACTGAGCAGCAGTAGTAGTAGTAGTAGATACAGAGTCAAATCACTTGGGCAGGAGGTGCCATGATGAGCAGCAGTGGTAATAGTAGTATAGAGTGGCAAATAACTTGTGACATAGGTGTCTTGACCGAGCAGCAGTAGTAGTAGTAGTAGTAGTAGTAGAGTCATATCACTTGGGCAGGAGGTGCCATGATGAGCAGCAGTGGTAATAGTAGTATAGAGTGGCAAATAACTTGTGACATAGGTGTCTTGACCGAGCAGCAGTAGTAGTAGTAGTAGTAGTAGTAGAGTCATATCACTTGGGCAGGAGGTGCCATGATGAGCAGCAGTGGTAATAGTAGTATAGAGTGGCAAATAACTAGTGACATAGGTGTCTTGACTGAGCAGCAGTAGTAGTAGTAGTAGTAGATACAGAGTCAAATCACTTGGGCAGGAGGTGCCATGATGAGCAGCAGTGGTAATAGTAGTATAGAGTGGCAAATAACTTGTGACATAGGTGTCTTGACTGAGCAGCAGTAGTAGTAGACATTGACAATAGTAGTATAGAGTGGCAAATAACTAGTGACATAGGTGTCTTGACCGAGCAGCAGTAGTAGTAGTAGTAGATACAGAGTCATATCACTTGGGCAGGAGGTGCCATGATGAGCAGCAGTGGTAATAGTAGTATAGAGTGGCAAATAACTAGTGACATAGGTGTCTTGACCGAGCAGCAGTAGTAGTAGACATTGACAATAGTAGTATAGAGTGGCAAATAACTAGTGACATATTTGTCTTGACTGAGCAGCAGTAGTAGTAGTAGTAGATACAGAGTCAAATCACTTGGGCAGGAGGTGCCATGATGAGCAGCAGTGGTAATAGTAGTATAGAGTGGCAAATAACTTGTGACATAGGTGTCTTGACTGAGCAGCATTAGTAGTAGACATTGACAATAGTAGTATAGAGTGGCAAATAACTAGTGACATAGGTGTCTTGACCGAGCAGCAGTAGTTGTAGTAGTAGTAGATACAGAGTCATATCACTTGGGCAGGAGGTGCCATGATGAGCAGCACTGGTAATAGTAGTATAGAGTGGCAAATAACTAGTGACATAGGTGTCTTGACCGAGCAGCAGTAGTAGTAGACATTGACAATAGTAGTATAGAGTGGCAAATAACTAGTGACATAGGTGTCTTGACTGAGCAGCAGTAGTAGTAGTAGTAGATACAGAGTCAAATCACTTGGGCAGGAGGTGCCATGATGAGCAGCAGTTTTAATAGTAGTATAGAGTGGCAAATAACTAGTGACATAGGTGTCTTGACTGAGCAGCAGTAGTAGTAGTAGTAGTAGATACAGAGTCAAATCACTTGGGCAGGAGGTGCCATGATGAGCAGCAGTGGTAATAGTAGTATAGAGTGGCAAATAACTAGTGACATAGGTGTCTTGACTGAGCAGCAGTAGTAGTAGTAGTAGATACAGAGTCAAATCACTTGGGCAGGAGGTGCCATGATGAGCAGCAGTGGTAATAGTAGTATAGAGTGGCAAATAACTTGTGACATAGGTGTCTTGACCGAGCAGCAGTAGTAGTAGTAGTAGTAGTAGAGTCATATCACTTGGGCAGGAGGTGCCATGATGAGCAGCAGTGGTAATAGTAGTATAGAGTGGCAAATAACTTGTGACATAGGTGTCTTGACCGAGCAGCAGTAGTAGTAGTAGTAGTAGTAGAGTCAAATCACTTGGGCAGGAGGTGCCATGATGAGCAGCAGTGGTAATAGTAGTATAGAGTGGCAAATAACTAGTGACATAGGTGTCTTGACCGAGCAGCAGTAGTAGTAGTAGTAGTAGTAGAGTCAAATCACTTGGGCAGGAGGTGCCATGATGAGCAGCAGTGGTAATAGTAGTATAGAGTGGCAAATAACTTGTGACATAGGTGTCTTGACTGAGCAGCAGTAGTAGTAGACATTGACAATAGTAGTATAGAGTGGCAAATAACTAGTGACATAGGTGTCTTGACCGAGCAGCAGTAGTAGTAGTAGTAGATACAGAGTCATATCACTTGGGCAGGAGGTGCCATGATGAGCAGCAGTGGTAATAGTAGTATAGAGTGGCAAATAACTAGTGACATAGGTGTCTTGACCGAGCAGCAGTAGTAGTAGACATTGACAATAGTAGTATAGAGTGGCAAATAACTAGTGACATAGGTGTCTTGACTGAGCAGCAGTAGTAGTAGTAGTAGATACAGAGTCAAATCACTTGGGCAGGAGGTGCCATGATGAGCAGCAGTGGTAATAGTAGTATAGAGTGGCAAATAACTTGTGACATAGGTGTCTTGACCGAGCAGCAGTAGTAGTAGTAGTAGTAGTAGAGTCATATCACTTGGGCAGGAGGTGCCATGATGAGCAGCAGTGGTAATAGTAGTATAGAGTGGCAAATAACTAGTGACATAGGTGTCTTGACTGAGCAGCAGTAGTAGTAGTAGTAGATACAGAGTCAAATCACTTGGGCAGGAGGTGCCATGATGAGCAGCAGTGGTAATAGTAGTATAGAGTGGCAAATAACTAGTGACATAGGTGTCTTGACTGAGCAGCAGTAGTAGTAGTAGTTGATACAGAGTCAAATCACTTGGGCAGGAGGTGCCATGATGAGCAGCAGTGGTAATAGTAGTATAGAGTGGCAAATAACTTGTGACATAGGTGTCTTGACTGAGCAGCAGTAGTAGTAGACATTGACAATAGTAGTATAGAGTGGCAAATAACTAGTGACATAGGTGTCTTGACCGAGCAGCAGTAGTAGTAGTAGTAGATACAGAGTCATATCACTTGGGCAGGAGGTGCCATGATGAGCAGCAGTGGTAATAGTAGTATAGAGTGGCAAATAACTAGTGACATAGGTGTCTTGACCGAGCAGCAGTAGTAGTAGACATTGACAATAGTAGTATAGAGTGGCAAATAACTAGTGACATAGGTGTCTTGACTGAGCAGCAGTAGTAGTAGTAGTAGATACAGAGTCAAATCACTTGGGCAGGAGGTGCCATGATGAGCAGCAGTGGTAATAGTAGTATAGAGTGGCAAATAACTTGTGACATAGGTGTCTTGACCGAGCAGCAGTAGTAGTAGTAGTAGTAGTAGTAGAGTCATATCACTTGGGCAGGAGGTGCCATGATGAGCAGCAGTGGTAATAGTAGTATAGAGTGGCAAATAACTTGTGACATAGGTGTCTTGACCGAGCAGCAGTAGTAGTAGTAGTAGTAGTAGAGTCATATCACTTGGGCAGGAGGTGCCATGATGAGCAGCAGTGGTAATAGTAGTATAGAGTGGCAAATAACTAGTGACATAGGTGTCTTGACTGAGCAGCAGTAGTAGTAGACATTGACAATAGTAGTATAGAGTGGCAAATAACTAGTGACATAGGTGTCTTGACCGAGCAGCAGTAGTAGTAGTAGTAGATACAGAGTAATATCACTTGGGCAGGAGGTGCCATGATGAGCAGCAGTGGTAATAGTAGTCTAGAGTGGCAAATAACTTGTGACATAGGTGTCTTGACTGAGCAGCAGTAGTAGTAGTAGTAGTAGTAGACATTGACAATAGTAGTATAGAGTGGCAAATAACTAGTGACATAGGTGTCTTGACCGAGCAGCAGTAGTAGTAGTAGTAGATACAGAGTCATATCACTTGGGCAGGAGGTGCCATGATGAGCAGCAGTGGTAATAGTAGTATAGAGTGGCAAATAACTAGTGACATAGGTGTCTTGACCGAGCAGCAGTAGTAGTAGACATTGACAATAGTAGTATAGAGTGGCAAATAACTAGTGACATAGGTGTCTTGACTGAGCAGCAGTAGTAGTAGTAGTAGATACAGAGTCAAATCACTTGGGCAGGAGGTGCCATGATGAGCAGCAGTGGTAATAGTAGTATAGAGTGGCAAATAACTTGTGACATAGGTGTCTTGACCGAGCAGCAGTAGTAGTAGTAGTAGAGTCATATCACTTGGGCAGGAGGTGCCATGATGAGCAGCAGTGGTAATAGTAGTATAGAGTGGCAAATAACTTGTGACATAGGTGTCTTGACTGAGCAGCATTAGTAGTAGACATTGACAATAGTAGTATAGAGTGGCAAAAAACTAGTGACATAGGTGTCTTGACCGAGCAGCAGTAGTTGTAGTAGTAGATACAGAGTCATATCACTTGGGCAGGAGGTGCCATGATGAGCAGCAGTGGTAATAGTAGTATAGAGTGGCAAATAACTAGTGACATAGGTGTCTTGACCGAGCAGCAGTAGTAGTAGACATTGACAATAGTAGTATAGAGTGGCAAATAACTAGTGACATAGGTGTCTTGACTGAGCAGCAGTAGTAGTAGTAGTAGATACAGAGTCAAATCACTTGGGCAGGAGGTGCCATGATGAGCAGCAGTGGTAATAGTAGTATAGAGTGGCAAATAACTTGTGACATAGGTGTCTTGACCGAGCAGCAGTAGTAGTAGTAGTAGTAGTAGTAGAGTCATATCACTTGGGCAGGAGGTGCCATGATGAGCAGCAGTGGTAATAGTAGTATAGAGTGGCAAATAACTTGTGACATAGGTGTCTTGACTGAGCAGCAGTAGTAGTAGTAGTAGTAGATACAGAGTCAAATCACTTGGGCAGGAGGTGCCATGATGAGCAGCAGTGGTAATAGTAGTATAGAGTGGCAAATAACTTGTGACATAGGTGTCTTGACTGAGCAGCAGTAGTAGTAGACATTGACAATAGTAGTATAGAGTGGCAAATAACTAGTGACATAGGTGTCTTGACCGAGCAGCAGTAGTAGTAGTAGTAGATACAGAGTCATATCACTTGGGCAGGAGGTGCCATGATGAGCAGCAGTGGTAATAGTAGTATAGAGTGGCAAATAACTAGTGACATAGGTGTCTTGACCGAGCAGCAGTAGTAGTAGACATTGACAATAGTAGTATAGAGTGGCAAATAACTAGTGACATAGGTGTCTTGACTGAGCAGCAGTAGTAGTAGTAGTAGTAGATACAGAGTCAAATCACTTGGGCAGGAGGTGCCATGATGAGCAGCAGTGGTAATAGTAGTATAGAGTGGCAAATAACTTGTGACATAGGTGTCTTGACTGAGCAGTAGTAGTAGTAGTAGATACAGAGTCAAATCACTTGGGCAGGAGGTGCCATGATGAGCAGCAGTGGTAATAGTAGTATAGAGTGGCAAATAACTTGTGACATAGGTGTCTTGACCGAGCAGCAGTAGTAGTAGTAGTAGTAGTAGTAGTAGAGTCATATCAACTGGTCCTCTTGAGCCCCAACCTTAAGGGGGAGAACCGTTGAGCCACATGGGAGAGGGCCACGGATCTTTAGACCTAGGGAAGGTCAATAGTCCCCAACATAGGGGGGGGGGGGAGGGGAGATAGGGAGGGAAGGAAGGGAGGGAAGGGGGGATTAGAGGGGGAGGGGGGGGGACGTAGGAGGGGAGGTAAAGGGGCCAGTAAATTTGCAACAACATATTTTAATCTCAGTACCCGATGCCAAAAATTAATATAATTTCTTATAACGTACGAGGGTTTAATGCGCCAATTAAAAGAGAGAATATAATGAGAGAATTGAAATTTTTGAAAGCGGATGTAGCTTTTATACAGGAGACGCATCTGACCGGTGAGGCCAAGAGTTGGGTCCGGCCGGATGAGTTCCCTGTATGGTTTTATGCTAACTCACCCATCAGTCGCGCCAAAGGTGTAGCTATAGGTTTTTCCAGAAACGTCAGGTTTGAACTAGAGAAGAGCAAGACAGACCCAGAAGGACGCTTCCTTTTTCTAAGAGGGAACTTGAATGGGGTTAGGATGTCCTTTGCGAATGTGTATGGACCTAATAAAAATCCATTAAAGTATATGATAGGAATAGTGGAGGAGTTTATGAACTTTAAGATAGGAGACGCTGTTATGGGAGGTGACTTTAATACATGCCTGGACCCTAAATTAGACAGTACGTCGCATGCACAGAGCGCCGGAATTAGGGAGAGGAAAACCTTAAAAAGGAAAATGTATCAAAATCAACTTGTTGATGTCTGGAGATCTCAACACACAAGACAAAAAGATTACACTTTCCGGTCCCCTGTGCATGGGACGTACACAAGAATAGATTATTTCATTATAGAACATAAATTATTGGAGGTTGCAGTGGAATCAAAGATTGGCATTATATCATTTTCCGACCACGCACCAATAACATTACAATTGAAGATTGGAGAGAGTGTATCTGGGATAAGGAATTGGAGTTTAAAGGAAGATCTATTAAGGGATAAAGATATTGAGAAGAGATTAAGGAGGGAAATTGAACAGTTTTTCATAGAAAATACTACGGAAGGAATGTCGGAAGCAATAGTTTGGGAAACTCATAAAGCATTTGTTAGGGGAATATTGATTAAAGAGGGAGCCCAAAAAAAAAAAAAAAAAAAAAGAAAAAAAATTAAGATTAGTAAAAGAAATTTCAAAACTGGAACAACTACATAAGGAGCTGGGTCAGAGAGATATTCTCTTAAATATTAACATCAAAAGAGAAGAATTAAAGGCACTAATTGAACAGGAAACTCAAATCATTTTAAACTCGGTTAAGAAAGAAAAGTATGTTTGGGGCAATAAGACAGGAAAATATTTGGCAAATTTGGCCAAGAAAAAAAGAATAGTCAACTACATAGAAAAAATACAAACAAACATGGGAGAAATAAGATATAAAACATCGGACATAGTTAAAGATTTTCTTGAATTCTATGAGAAACTTTACTCAATTAATAGGAAAAGTACTAAGGAAGAGGATATAATAAAAGGAGAACAAATTAAAACTTATTTGAGTAAAGTGAATTTAAATAAGATCTCAGAGGACAAATATAATTTTCTTGAAGAACCAATAAGAGAGGAGGAAATAAGTAAAGTTATCCGGCAGCTTTCTAACGGGAAAAGTCCTGGCCCTGATGGTTTGACCAGCTTATACTATAAAAAATACTCAGATATACTAACTCCAATACTGTGCTCTTACTATAACGGGATAGGAGAAAAATGGGAGATGAGGAAAGAGGCGCTCGAAGCAATCATATCAGTTATACCTAAGGAGGGCAAGGATGAGACATTATGTTCAAGTTACAGACCGATCTCCCTCCTTAATACGGATTTAAAAATATTCTCAAAAATTCTCGCGACTAGGGTGGAAAAAGTTATGCAAGACTTGGTCCATACAGACCAAGTAGGGTTTATTACTGGTCGGGAAGGAAGGGACCATGGGATCAGAACCCTCTTGGTGATGGAACAGATTCGAAGAAGTGGAGCCCCAGGACTACTCCTATCTATAGATGCCGAAAAGGCTTTCGATAGGGTAGACTGGGGCTTCATGCAACAGACCCTCGACTCAATGGGCTTCGGCCCTAGATTGAGAGCTTGGGTCAGATCTTTGTATAATAAACCCACAGCGAGAGTTAAAATTAATGGGTCTCTTTCAGATGCACTGGAAATGAGAAATGGTACCCGACAGGGATGCCCCTTGTCTCCAATGCTATTTGCCTTGGCATTGGAACCCCTTCTAAGTGTCATTAGGCAAAATGGGGACATCAAAGGGTCGATAACAGGGGGAGAAGAGCACAAAATTGCGGCTTACGCAGACGATATATTATTTTATGTAATGTACCCCAGGACAACGTTACCTAAACTGATAAAAACAATTGAAGAATATGGCAAAATCTCTAATTTTAAGATCAATTACATTAAATCCGAAATATTGGGTATCAACATCTCCAAGAAGGATAGAAGCGTGCTACAAGAAGAATTTAAGTTTGTTTGGAAAAGTGAATTAAAATATTTAGGAATCAAACTAGCAGTCTCCATAGAAAATATATACAAAATAAACTTTATGACTTTGTTGAGCGAGTTAAAAACGGAACTAAATAGAATCGCATCAGGACAATTGTCATGGAGTGGCAGAATAAACATTTATAAAATGATTATTCTGCCGAAGATACTTTATAAAATGCAGATGCTTCCAATACCAATTCCTCAAGCCTACTTTAAAAAATTAAAATCAATGTTAGTTAAATTTATCTGGAGGGGGAAAAAACCACGTGTTAAATTGAGTACATTAACTAAAGATAAATCACAGGGAGGGTTAGGGGCACCGGACTTAAGTAAGTATCACTATGCAATAGTAATTTCACGTCTCATAGACTGGGTGAAAAACAACACAGAAAAAAGATGGGTACAGCTAGAAATTTCGATGAGTAAATCTAAATTAGGTAAATTAATTTGGGTCCCGGCACAATACAGGGGAAATAATGCAGAGTTCCACTATATCACGAGATACGCCCTAAAAATTTGGGATCAAACACACAAAAAAAATAAATGGGATTATAACTCCCCCTTAATACCCCTAACAGATACAAGATATTTCCCACCCGGGGAATTAAATAGCTTCGGAAAATTGTTCTTACAAGAAAATATAAAATTAAAAGACCTGATGAAGTATAATAGGCTATTAACAATACAGGAATTAAAAAATAAAAAGGAAATAATATCAATTAACGAGTGGCGGTACACACAACTTAAACATTTTTTTAATAGTCTCCCCCAACCGATTAGAGAAGGGACAAATCTTCTTCCCCTGGAAAAATTATGCGAAGGAAAAATTGAGAAGGGAACAATTTCCAAGATATATCAGATTTTAAATGATACAAGAACACAGAACACCTTACCGTTTATTGATAAATGGGAAGAGGAATTGGGGTCTCGGCCGAACGAGCTAGAGATTAACCAAATACTGACTAGGGTCCATGAAACCACAATAAACAATGACACTAGAGAACTAAACTACAAGTGCTTGGTTAGATGGTATCTGACTCCTGATAAACTTTATAAGTTCTCTGGCTCAGTTTCACAGCAATGTTGGAGAGATTGTGGTGAAGTAGGTACCATGGCTCACGTTTGGTGGAAGTGTCCCAAAATAAAACCATATTGGAGGGAGATCAGAAAAAAAATAAAAGAGATCACAAATAATGTAGTACCGAAAGACCCCTGGGTTTGCATTCTGCATGGAGCACGAATTCCAACAAAACAGTACTTAAAGACTTTGACTCCGGAGCTTTTAAACGCGGCAAAACATCGAATAGCGCTGAACTGGCGAAAAAAAGAGAGCCCTTCACTAAGAGGGTGGTGCGGTAAAGTAGAAGAAACTTATAATTTAGAATTATTAAGGTTTAGGGACGAAGAGAAAGGGGAAGAGTTAATGGAAAGGTGGGAAAAATGGAAAAGGTTCAAAAATACAAGGAGTTATATGGACATCATGGGTATTCAATATCAATTTCTGATGAATTGAAGAGAGGTAGGACCTTGAGTAGCATATGGCCGGGAAAGGCTTACTTGGGGAGCGACTGATGGGGGGGAGACTGAGCGGGCAGGAGTATGCCCAAGCGGTCTCTCTTTAGTAGTTTGGCAAGTACTAAAGTAATAAGGCGCAATAGAAAGAAGGAAGAGAGGCGGGGGAATGCTCTATAATGGCATCCAAAAGGTACTGAAGTTAGAGAAAAGGGAAAAAAGATACTGGCAGGGGATGTGGGGGATGGGGGAGGAGGGGGGGGGATGAAAGGGTATTTTTATCCACTTAGACTCGGAGTGTTTCGCTGTTCCTTTCCTTAAAAGAGAGAAGAAGGAAAAAAAAAAGAGAAAAAGAAAGAGAAAAGAGAAAGAAAAAGAAAGAGAAAAAAAGAAAAAAAAAAAAAAGATGAAAAAAAAAAAAAAAAAAAGAAGAAATAAGTAAAATAATAGAGAACCACTAATGATGCAATACCATAGAGGAGATGATATAGGCAAGTGAAGTATGGGCCAAGGGCATGGTCCTCTCCTCGCCCAATAGATCCTATTATTTTTATCTTAGGTAGAGTCTGAAGTGGAAAAGAAAAAAAAAAAAAAAAAAAAAAAAAAAAAAAAATATCACTTGGGCAGGAGGTGCCATGATGAGCAGCAGTGGTAATAGTAGTATAGAGTGGCAAATAACTTGTGACATAGGTGTCTTGACCGAGCAGCAGTAGTAGTAGTAGTAGTAGTAGTAGTAGAGTCATATCACTTGGGCAGGAGGTGCCATGATGAGCAGCAGTGGTAATAGTAGTATAGAGTGGCAAATAACTAGTGACATAGGTGTCTTGACTGAGCAGCAGTAGTAGTAGTAGTAGTAGATACAGAGTCAAATCACTTGGGCAGGAGGTGCCATGATGAGCAGCAGTGGTAATAGTAGTATAGAGTGGCAAATAACTTGTGACATAGGTGTCTTGACTGAGCAGCAGTAGTAGTAGACATTGACAATAGTAGTATAGAGTGGCAAATAACTAGTGACATAGGTGTCTTGACCGAGCAGCAGTAGTAGTAGTAGTAGATACAGAGTCATATCACTTGGGCAGGAGGTGCCATGATGAGCAGCAGTGGTAATAGTAGTATAGAGTGGCAAATAACTAGTGACATAGGTGTCTTGACCGAGCAGCAGTAGTAGTAGACATTGACAATAGTAGTATAGAGTGGCAAATAACTTGTGACATAGGTGTCTTGACTGAGCAGCAGTAGTAGTAGTAGTAGATACAGAGTCAAATCACTTGGGCAGGAGGTGCCATGATGAGCAGCAGTGGTAATAGTAGTATAGAGTGGCAAATAACTTGTGACATAGGTGTCTTGACCGAGCAGCAGTAGTAGTAGTAGAGTCATATCACTTGGGCAGGAGGTGCCATGATGAGCAGCAGTGGTAATAGTAGTATAGAGTGGCAAATAACTTGTGACATAGGTGTCTTGACTGAGCAGCATTAGTAGTAGACATTGACAATAGTAGTATAGAGTGGCAAAAAACTAGTGACATAGGTGTCTTGACCGAGCAGCAGTAGTTGTAGTAGTAGATACAGAGTCATATCACTTGGGCAGGAGGTGCCATGATGAGCAGCAGTGGTAATAGTAGTATAGAGTGGCAAATAACTAGTGACATAGGTGTCTTGACCGAGCAGCAGTAGTAGTAGACATTGACAATAGTAGTATAGAGTGGCAAATAACTAGTGACATAGGTGTCTTGACTGAGCAGCAGTAGTAGTAGTAGTAGATACAGAGTCAAATCACTTGGGCAGGAGGTGCCATGATGAGCAGCAGTGGTAATAGTAGTATAGAGTGGCAAATAACTAGTGACATAGGTGTCTTGACTGAGCAGTAGTAGTAGTAGTAGATACAGAGTCAAATCACTTGGGCAGGAGGTGCCATGATGAGCAGCAGTGGTAATAGTAGTATAGAGTGGCAAATAACTTGTGACATAGGTGTCTTGACCGAGCAGCAGTAGTAGTAGTAGTAGTAGTAGAGTCATATCACTTGGGCAGGAGGTGCCATGATGAGCAGCAGTGGTAATAGTAGTATAGAGTGGCAAATAACTTGTGACATAGGTGTCTTGACCGAGCAGCAGTAGTAGTAGTAGTAGTAGTAGTAGTAGAGTCATATCACTTGGGCAGGAGGTGCCATGATGAGCAGCAGTGGTAATAGTAGTATAGAGTGGCAAATAACTAGTGACATAGGTGTCTTGACTGAGCAGCAGTAGTAGTAGTAGTAGTAGATACAGAGTCAAATCACTTGGGCAGGAGGTGCCATGATGAGCAGCAGTGGTAATAGTAGTATAGAGTGGCAAATAACTTGTGACATAGGTGTCTTGACTGAGCAGCAGTAGTAGTAGACATTGACAATAGTAGTATAGAGTGGCAAATAACTAGTGACATAGGTGTCTTGACCGAGCAGCAGTAGTAGTAGTAGTAGATACAGAGTCATATCACTTGGGCAGGAGGTGCCATGATGAGCAGCAGTGGTAATAGTAGTATAGAGTGGCAAATAACTAGTGACATAGGTGTCTTGACCGAGCAGCAGTAGTAGTAGACATTGACAATAGTAGTATAGAGTGGCAAATAACTAGTGACATAGGTGTCTTGACTGAGCAGCAGTAGTAGTAGTAGTAGATACAGAGTCAAATCACTTGGGCATTAGGTGCCATGATGAGCAGCAGTGGTAATAGTAGTATAGAGTGGCAAATAACTTGTGACATAGGTGTCTTGACCGAGCAGCAGTAGTGGTAGTAGTAGTAGTAGAGTCATATCACTTGGGCAGGAGGTGCCATGATGAGCAGCAGTGGTAATAGTAGTATAGAGTGGCAAATAACTAGTGACATAGGTGTCTTGACTGAGCAGCAGTAGTAGTAGTAGTAGATACAGAGTCAAATCACTTGGGCAGGAGGTGCCATGATGAGCAGCAGTGGTAATAGTAGTATGGAGTGGCAAATAACTTGTGGCATAGGTGTCTTGACTAGGGATGAGCTCCGCGTTCGATTCGAACGTATGTTCGAATCGAACATCGGTCGTTCGATCGTTCGTCGAAAATCGAACAAAACGGGTCGTTCGCGCCAAATTCGAATGACACAAAACGTCCCATAATTCACTGGGGCGTTGAGCGCTGATGATTGGCCAAGCATGCTGTATGTCCCGCATGCTTGGCCAATCACAGCGCTCAAAAAACGAAGAGCCATAATTGGCCAAAGCCAGGGTGGCTTTGGCCAATTTTGGCTCAGGGGGATTAGTACACGCCCCCCACTATAAAAGGCAGCCTGCACGGCTGCCTAGTGTAGTGTGTTGGCGGTTCTAGAGAAGATCAGTCAGTCAGACAGAGAGAGATAGAGAGATAGAGACACAGTGTCTTAACCAGATAGATAGATAGATAGATAGATAGATAGATAGATAGATAGATAGATAGATAGATAGAGTAGGAAGTGTAGTCAGTATAGTTAAAAGTACAGTTTGTAGAGAATATATTCACATCCTTAGGTGTTGTCAATATATTTATAAACTGTACAGCTCAGCTAGTTTATCTATTATTATCTGTCAGGCAGGAGATTGTTCTACATGCAGCGCTCTAACGTGTTGTATTGCCTGCATTAGGGATTTACTTTAAATATAATTATTATGTGTTATTTAACGTGTGCTAGTTAATTGCACACACAGACGCATTACCTGTTACTGCACGTGTGCAATTTATTTGCACAGAAGCGCAGTCGCTGTTAATGCAACTGGGCTATTGAATTGCACAGAAACGCAGTCGCTATTACTGCGTGCGTGCTGTTTAATAGCAACTAAAGGCAGTTGGTGTCACTGCGTGCGTGCTGTTAAATCGCATTTGACCGCAGTCGCTATTACTGCGTGCGTGCTGTTTAATAGCAACTAAAGGCAGTTGGTGTCACTGCGTGCGTGCTGTTAAATCGCATTTGACCGCAGTCGCTATTACTGCGTGCGTGCTGTTTAATAGCAACTAAAGGCAGTTGGTGTCACTGCGTGCGTGCTGTTAAATCGCATTTGACCGCAGTCGCTATTACTGCGTGCGTGCTGTTTAATAGCAACTAAAGGCAGTTGGTGTCACTGCGTGCGTGCTGTTAAATCGCATTTGACCGCAGTCGCTATTACTGCGTGCGTGCTGTTTAATAGCAACTAAAGGCAGTTGGTGTCACTGCGTGCGTGCTGTTAAATCGCATTTGACCGCAGTCGCTATTACTGCGTGCGTGCTGTTTAATAGCAACTAAAGGCAGTTGGTGTCACTGCGTGCGTGCTGTTAAATCGCATTTGACCGCAGTCGCTATTACTGCGTGCGTGCTGTTTAATAGCAACTAAAGGCAGTTGGTGTCACTGCGTGCGTGCTGTTAAATCGCATTTGACCGCAGTCGCTATTACTGCGTGCGTGCTGTTTAATAGCAACTAAAGGCAGTTGGTGTCACTGCGTGCGTGCTGTTAAATCGCATTTGACCGCAGTCGCTATTACTGCGTGCGTGCTGTTTAATAGCAACTAAAGGCAGTTGGTGTCACTGCGGCTATTTTGTTACTTTACACTTGAGCCAAGTCGCTCTTACTGTGTGGTTGCTGTTTAATACCATCTGAAAGCAGTTGGTGTGACAGCGACTATTTTTTTACTTTACACTTGAACCAAGTCGCTCTTACTGTGTGATTGCTGTTTAATACCATCTGAACGCAGTCGGTGTGACAGCGACTATTTTGTTACTTTACACTTGAGCCAAGTCGCTCTTACTGTGTGGTTGCTGTTTAATACCACCTGAACGCAGTCGGTGTGACAGCGACTATTTTGTTACTTTACACTTGAGCCAAGTCGCTCTTACTGTGTGGTTGCTGTTTAATACCATCTGAAAGCAGTTGGTGTGACAGCGACTATTTTGTTACTTTACACTTGAACCAAGTCGCTCTTACTGTGTGATTGCTGTTTAATACCATCTGACCGCAGTCGGTGTGACAGCGACTATTTTGTTACTTTACACTTGAGCCAAGTCGCTCTTACTGTGTGGTTGCTGTTTAATACCATCTGAACGCAGTTGGTGTGACAGCGACTATTTTGTTACTTTACACTTGAACCAAGTCGCTCTTACTGTGTGATTGCTGTTTAATACCATCTGAACGCAGTCGGTGTGACAGCGACTATTTTGTTACTTTACACTTGAGCCAAGTCGCTATTACTGCGTGCGTGCTGCTTAATAGCAACTAAAGGCAGTTGGTGTGACTGCGACTATTTTGTTACTTTACACTTGAGCCAAGTCGCTCTTACTGTGTGGTTGCTGTTTAATACCATCTGAACGCAGTTGGTGTGACAGCGTCTATTTTGTTACTTCACACTTGAGCCAAGTCGCTCTTACTGTGTGGTTGCTGTTTAATACCATCTGAAAGCAGTTGGTGTGACAGCGACTATTTTGTTACTTTACACTTGAACCAAGTCGCTCTTACTGTGTGATTGCTGTTTAATACCATCTGACCGCAGTCAGTGTGACAGCGACTATTTTGTTACTTTACACTTGAGCCAAGTCGCTATTACTGCGTGCGTGCTGCTTAATAGCAACTAAAGGCAGTTGGTGTGACTGCGACTATTTTGTTACTTTACACTTGAGCCAAGTCGCTCTTACTGTGTGGTTGCTGTTTAATACCATCTGAACGCAGTTGGTGTGACAGCGTCTATTTTGTTACTTCACACTTGAGCCAAGTCGCTCTTACTGTGTGGTTGCTGTTTAATACCATCTGAAAGCAGTTGGTGTGACAGCGACTATTTTGTTACTTTACACTTGAACCAAGTCGCTCTTACTGTGTGATTGCTGTTTAATACCATCTGACCGCAGTCGGTGTGACAGCGACTATTTTGTTACTTTACACTTGAGCCAAGTCGCTCTTACTGTGTGGTTGCTGTTTAATACCATCTGAACGCAGTTGGTGTGACAGCGACTATTTTGTTACTTTACACTTGAGCCAAGTCGCTATTACTGCGTGCGTGCTGCTTAATAGCAACTAAAGGCAGTTGGTGTGACTGCGACTATTTTGTTACTTTACACTTGAGCCAAGTCGCTCTTACTGTGTGGTTGCTGTTTAATACCATCTGAACGCAGTTGGTGTGACAGCGACTATTTTGTTACATAACACCTGAACGCATAACTATGGCTGGAAGGACAAAGAGAGGCAGAGAGTCACGAGGGCAAGCAGGCTCTGCATCTAGAGGTAACGCTGGTGATGGATGTGGTGCATCCTCTTCAGCACGTGGCCGTGGCCGCTCGTCCTTCTTTTCGGGAGCTGGCCGTGTTGAGCCTCAACATGCTGAGAAATTAGTTGAGTGGATGACCAAGCCGTCCTCATCCTCCTCATCCTCTCTCACACAGACTGATTATAGTTTGTCTGGCAAAGCAGCTGCCAAGGCGTCCTCTACCCTCTGCACAATGGGATCACACAATCCTTCCCTAGTCCCACCGTGTCCTCCTGAGGAGTCCCCCGAACTGTTTCAACACAGTGTTGGGTACATGCTAGCTGAAGATGCACAGCGTTTTGAAGACTCCGATGACGGAACACTGATAGAGGAAGGCATTGATGTGAGCCCAGGGAGAGGGGGTGGCCGAGAGGGACAACAATCTGGGAGTGATGTTCCCCCAGCTGGAGCATACTGCCAGGTTGTCGCCAGTGATGATGAGGAGGGAGGGGATGATGAGGTCATTGACTCTACCTGGGTGCCTGGTAGGAGAGAGGAGGAGGAGGAAGAGGACGAGGCACAGGCACATCTTCAAAGAGGCAGGAAGCCCTCCAGGGGTCAGCTTAAGGGCAGTACACCAACTGCATTACGTGGCGCTGCTGTGTCTCAACGGTACAGCAAAAGTTCTTTGGTGTGGGCCTTTTTTGAAACCTGTCCATCAGATGCTACCTTTGCTGTTTGCAACATATGTCTCAAGCGTATCTCGCGTGGCCAAAACATCACCCGCTTGGGCACCACATGCTTGTCCAGACATATGTCGACCTGCCATGCAGCTCGTTGGCAGGCATACCAGAAAGACCCACACCAAAGACCAAAGCGGTCCTCCCCTTGCCCTTCTGTGACCTCAAACCCCACTAGACCCCTAGTCCTCTCTGCAGCCTGCACCGAAGGTGTAGAAATAGGTGTGTCACAACGTAGTAGTGGTAGTACATCCGGCCAATCTACTGATATTACCAGACAAATTTCCCTGCCCCAGCTGCTGCAGCGCCGAAAGAAGTACGCTCCCAGCCATCCACATGCCCAGCGGTTGAATGCTAGCTTAGCAAAATTGCTAGCACTTCAACTGCTACCTTTTCAGTTGGTAGATTCTGCCCCCTTCCGTGAGTTTGTGGAATGTGCAGTACCTCAGTGGCAAGTACCCAAACGCCACTTTTTTTCACGGAAGGCGATTCCGGCTCTCTACCGGCATGTGGAAGGCAATGTCCATACCTCGCTGGACAGGGCGGTCAGTGGTAAGGTGCATCTTACCGCTGACTCATGGTCCAGCAGGCATGGACAGGGACGTTACCTGTCTTTTACGGCCCATTGGGTGACTCTGCTGGCAGCTGGGAAGGACGCAGGTCAAGGCACAGTAGTTTTGGAGGTTGTTCCACCACCACGCCTCCAAAACACTACAACTGCTTGTGACACACCTCTCTCCTCCACCCCCTCCTCTTCTTCTTCCTCTGTGGCCTCTTCCTGTGGTGATGTTGGCTCAGAACCAGCCGTGCTCCGTAGGCGTACGACGGGCTACGCAGGAATGCAGGCCAAGAGATGCCATGCGATCCTAGAGCTGGTGTGCTTGGGAGACAGGAGCCACACTGGGGAAGAGGTTCTTTCAGCTCAGCAGGGGCAGGCTCAGAGGTGGTTGACGCCACGCCAGCTGAAGCCTGGAATGGTGGTCAGCGATAATGGCACCAACCTCCTCTCTGCCCTGCGACGTGGAAAACTCACCCATGTGCCCTGTTTTGCGCATGTTCTCAATTTGGTGGTGCAGCGGTTCTTGGGCAGGTACCCTGGCTTACAGGATGTCCTGAGGCAGGCCAGGAAAGTCTGTGTGCATTTCCGGAGGTCATATAATGCCACTGCTCGGCTGACAGACCTCCAGAGGGAATACAACCTGCCCAAGAACCGCCTAATCTGTGACATGCCCACCAGATGGAACTCTACGTTGGCCATGCTGCAGCGGCTGCACACGCAGCAGAGGGCCATCAATGAGTACCTGTGCCAATATGGCAGCAGAACTGGCTCAGGGGAGCTTGGGTTTTTTTCACCACGCCAGTGGGCCTTGATCAGGGATGCATGCACTGTCCTGTCACCATTTGAGGAGGCCACGAGGATGGTGAGCAGTGACAGTGCATGCATCAGTGAGACTGTCCCGCTTATTCACATGTTGGAGCACACCCTACGTGGAATAATGGACAGGGCCTTTGAGGCAGAACAGAGGGAGGAAGAGGAGGACTTCCTTACCTCTCAAGGCCCCCTTTATCCAGACACTGTTCCTGCTTGCCCACCTGGAACACAGGAAGAGGAGGAGGAGGATGAGGAAGAGGAGGAGGAGGAGGAGGAGGATTGTATCAGCAGCATGGAGGTGGAGCCTAGCACTCAGCATCAACAGCAGCAGTCTTCAAGGGATCATTTACAGTCCCAAGGAACACGTGGACTTTTACGTGGCTGGGATGAGGTGGCTGAGGATCCTGTCGTCCTCAGTGACCCAGAGGACTGTGCCCCGAATGCCTCTGCAAACCTACGCTGCATGGCCTCCCTGATTCTGCAAAGCCTGCGTAAGGATCCTCGTGTACGTGCTATCAAGGAGAGGGATCATTACTGGCTGGCAACTCTCCTTGATCCACGCTACAAGAGTAAGGTAACGGATCTTATGTTGCCATCGCAGAGGGAGCAGAAAATGAAACTACTGCGGGAGGCCTTGCAGAAGGGTCTGTGCAATGCGTTCCCAGAACCGGGGGGATTACCAAAACCTGGCCCTGGACAACGTCTTGCTGAGGCTTCGGTGAGTCAGAGAAGGAGCGGTGGAGAAGGTGGCCGTCTGAGCGATGCGTTCAGACAATTTTTTTGTCCGCAGCCCCAAGGTCTGACCGGTTCCAGCAACCATCGCCAGCGTCTGGTTTACATGGTCCGGGAATACCTAGCGGCAAGATCCGACTTGGACACCTTCCCCACGAAAAATCCTCTGGCTTACTGGGTCTTGAGGATGGATCACTGGCCAGAGCTTGCACAGTACGCAATTGAGCTACTGGCTTGCCCTGCATCCAGTGTTCTTTCAGAACGTACATTCAGTGCTGCTGGAGGCTTTGTGACCGATCACAGGGTACGCCTCTCCACCGACTCTGTTGATCGACTGACCTTCATCAAAATGAATCAGGCTTGGATCAACACCGGCTACCAAGCACCTGATGCTGATGTTACTGAATAAGAATTTTGTGTTGAAATATCAGATCCCTTTGAGACTGCTGATGCTGAGTGACTGTCCTGTTGTGCTGCTGATGGAATATCCTTCTCCTCCTCACTTTTCATGCTGTTAGCTAGTAAGAAATTTTGTTTTTCTGTGCTCCGCCACCAGTGCCTAAGGCCTAATTTTTCTGCCCCTGTTTAACAGGGGCGCCTAATAACAATTTTTGATGCAATACTTTGCACGTGGCCTAAGGCCTAATTTTTGTGCCCCTGTGTAACGGGCGTCTAATAACAATTTTTGATGCAATACTTTGCATGTGGCCTAAGGCACAATTTGTGTGCCCCTGTGTAACAGGGGCGTCTAATAACAATTTTTGATGCAATACTTTGCACGTGGCTCCTTGTTGCGCTCCAATTACAGATATTGGGAGGGGTTGCAGTGTTATGTTGCGCCTAATATCAATTTTGGATGCAATACTTTGCACGTGGCCTAAGGCCTAAGGCCTAATTTTTCTGCCCCTGTGTAACAGGGGTGTCTAATAACAATTTTTGATGCAATACTTTGCATGTGGCCTAAGGCCTAAGGCACAATTTTTGTGCCCCTGTGTAACAGGGGCGTCTAATAACAATTTTTGATGCAATACTTTGCACGTGGCCTAAGGCACAATTTTTGTGCCCCTGTGTAACAGGGGCGCCTAATAACAATTTTTGATGCAATACTTTGCACGTGGCTCCTTGTTGCGCTCCAATTACAGATATTGGGAGGGGTTGCAGTGTTATGTTGCGCCTACGGACACATTTTTATGCCCCTGTGTAACAAGGGCGCCTAATAACAATTTTTGATGCAATACTTTGCACGTGGCTCCTTGTTGCGCTCCAATTACAGATATTGGGAGGGGTTGCAGTGTTATGTTGCGCCTACGGACACATTTTTATGCCCCTGTGTAACAAGGGCGCCTAATAACAATTTTTGATGCAATACTTTGCACGTGGCTCCTTGTTGCGCTCCAATTACAGATATTGGGAGGGGTTGCAGTGTTATGTTGCGCCTACGGACACATTTTTATGCCCCTGTATAACAAGGGCGCCTAATAACAATTTTTGATGCAATACTTTGCACGTGGCTCCTTGTTGCGCTCCAATTACAGATATTGGGAGGGGTTGCAGTGTTATGTTGCGCCTACGGACACATTTTTATGCCCCTGTGTAACAAGGGCGCCTAATAACAATTTTTGATGCAATACTTTGCACGTGGCTCCTTGTTGCGCTCCAATTACAGATATTGGGAGGGGTTGCAGTGTTATGTTGCGCCTACGGACACATTTTTATGCCCCTTTGTAACAAGGGCGCCTAATAACAATTTTTGATGCAATACTTTGCACGTGGCTCTTTGTTGCGCTACAATTACAGTATGTTTGAGGGGTGCCCTTTTTTCTACAATTTTGCTTTCCCAAAAAGATAATGCCACCCCCCCACCACCCCTAAAATAATCGAGATATTGTTCCCAGACAGCACGTGCGCAACCAGTATTAAATTACTTTGTTCTTATAATAATTTAATGTTGTGCAGGGACATTTCTAAACATGTGCCACTACTAGAGACACACAGCAGGTGTGATATTTGAAGGAATTTTTCATTTTTTTTTTTCACTTTAAACATCATTAAAATCGCTGCTCCGCAAAAACGTCCGTTTTTAAAATATTTTTTTCGATTGATACATGTTCCCTGGGGCAAGACCCGGGTTCTGAAAGACGTTTACCAACATTAAATTGAATATTGGTCTTTAAAATGATCGTTTTTGAATTCGAACGTTCGAGTCCCATAGACTTCAATGGGGTTCTAAATGTTCGCGCGAACCCGCGGTCTGTTCGAACGTTCTGATGCGAACCGAACCCGGGTATGTTCGGCTCATCCCTAGTCTTGACTGAGCAGCAGTAGTAGTAGACATTGACAATAGTAGTATAGAGTGGCAAATAACTAGTGACATAGGTGTCTTGACCGAGCAGCAGTAGTAGTAGTAGTAGATACAGAGTCATATCACTTGGGCAGGAGGTGCCATGATGAGCAGCAGTGGTAATAGTAGTATAGAGTGGCAAATAACTAGTGACATAGGTGTCTTGACCGAGCAGCAGTAGTAGTAGACATTGACAATAGTAGTATAGAGTGGCAAATAACTAGTGACATAGGTGTCTTGACTGAGCAGCAGTAGTAGTAGTAGTAGATACAGAGTCAAATCACTTGGGCAGGAGGTGCCATGATGAGCAGCAGTGGTAATAGTAGTATAGAGTGGCAAATAACTTGTGACATAGGTGTCTTGACCGAGCAGCAGTAGTAGTAGTAGTAGTAGTAGAGTCATATCACTTGGGCAGGAGGTGCCATGATGAGCAGCAGTGGTAATAGTAGTATAGAGTGGCAAATAACTTGTGACATAGGTGTCTTGACCGAGCAGCAGTAGTAGTAGTAGTAGTAGTAGAGTCATATCACTTGGGCAGGAGGTGCCATGATGAGCAGCAGTGGTAATAGTAGTATAGAGTGGCAAATAACTAGTGACATAGGTGTCTTGACTGAGCAGCAGTAGTAGTAGACATTGACAATAGTAGTATAGAGTGGCAAATAACTAGTGACATAGGTGTCTTGACCGAGCAGCAGTAGTAGTAGTAGTAGATACAGAGTCATATCACTTGGGCAGGAGGTGCCATGATGAGCAGCAGTGGTAATAGTAGTCTAGAGTGGCAAATAACTTGTGACATAGGTGTCTTGACTGAGCAGCAGTAGTAGTAGTAGTAGACATTGACAATAGTAGTATAGAGTGGCAAATAACTAGTGACATAGGTGTCTTGACCGAGCAGCAGTAGTAGTAGTAGTAGATACAGAGTCATATCACTTGGGCAGGAGGTGCCATGATGAGCAGCAGTGGTAATAGTAGTATAGAGTGGCAAATAACTAGTGACATAGGTGTCTTGACCGAGCAGCAGTAGTAGTAGACATTGACAATAGTAGTATAGAGTGGCAAATAACTAGTGACATAGGTGTCTTGACTGAGCAGTAGTAGTAGTAGTAGTAGATACAGAGTCAAATCACTTGGGCAGGAGGTGCCATGATGAGCAGCAGTGGTAATAGTAGTATAGAGTGGCAAATAACTTGTGATATAGGTGTCTTGACCGAGCAGCAGTAGTAGTAGTAGTAGTAGTAGTAGAGTCATATCACTTGGGCAGGAGGTGCCATGATGAGCAGCAGTGGTAATAGTAGTATAGAGTGGCAAATAACTAGTGACATAGGTGTCTTGACTGAGCAGCAGTAGTAGTAGTAGTAGATACAGAGTCAAATCACTTGGGCAGGAGGTGCCATGATGAGCAGCAGTGGTAATAGTAGTATAGAGTGGCAAATAACTAGTGACATAGGTGTCTTGACTGAGCAGCAGTAGTAGTAGTAGTTGATACAGAGTCAAATCACTTGGGCAGGAGGTGCCATGATGAGCAGCAGTGGTAATAGTAGTATAGAGTGGCAAATAACTTGTGGCATAGGTGTCTTGACTGAGCAGCAGTAGTAGTAGACATTGACAATAGTAGTATAGAGTGGCAAATAACTAGTGACATAGGTGTCTTGACCGAGCAGCAGTAGTAGTAGTAGTAGATACAGAGTCATATCACTTGGGCAGGAGGTGCCATGATGAGCAGCAGTGGTAATAGTAGTATAGAGTGGCAAATAACTAGTGACATAGGTCTCTTGACCGAGCAGCAGTAGTAGTAGACATTGACAATAGTAGTATAGAGTGGCAAATAACTAGTGACATAGGTGTCTTGACTGAGCAGCAGTAGTAGTAGTAGTAGATACAGAGTCAAATCACTTGGGCAGGAGGTGCCATGATGAGCAGCAGTGGTAATAGTAGTATAGAGTGGCAAATAACTTGTGACATAGGTGTCTTGACCGAGCAGCAGTAGTAGTAGTAGTAGTAGTAGAGTCATATCACTTGGGCAGGAGGTGCCATGATGAGCAGCAGTGGTAATAGTAGTATAGAGTGGCAAATAACTTGTGACATAGGTGTCTTGACCGAGCAGCAGTAGTAGTAGTAGTAGTAGTAGTAGTAGAGTCATATCACTTGGGCAGGAGGTGCCATGATGAGCAGCAGTGGTAATAGTAGTATAGAGTGGCAAATAGCTAGTGACATAGGTGTCTTGACTGAGCAGCAGTAGTAGTAGACATTGACAATAGTAGTATAGAGTGGCAAATAACTAGTGACATAGGTGTCTTGACCGAGCAGCAGTAGTAGTAGCAGTAGATACAGAGTCATATCACTTGGGCAGGAGGTGCCATGATGAGCAGCAGTGGTAATAGTAGTATAGAGTGGCAAATAACTAGTGACATAGGTGTCTTGACCGAGCAGCAGTAGTAGTAGACATTGACAATAGTAGTATAGAGTGGCAAATAACTAGTGACATAGGTGTCTTGACTGAGCAGCAGTAGTAGTAGTAGTAGATACAGAGTCAAATCACTTGGGCAGGAGGTGCCATGATGAGCAGCAGTGGTAATAGTAGTATAGAGTGGCAAATAACTTGTGACATAGGTGTCTTGACCGAGCAGCAGTAGTAGTAGTAGTAGTAGTAGAGTCATATCACTTGGGCAGGAGGTGCCATGATGAGCAGCAGTGGTAATAGTAGTATAGAGTGGCAAATAACTTGTGACATAGGTGTCTTGACCGAGCAGCAGTAGTAGTAGTAGTAGTAGTAGAGTCATATCACTTGGGCAGGAGGTGCCATGATGAGCAGCAGTGGTAATAGTAGTATAGAGTGGCAAATAACTAGTGACATAGGTGTCTTGACTGAGCAGCAGTAGTAGTAGACATTGACAATAGTAGTATAGAGTGGCAAATAACTAGTGACATAGGTGTCTTGACCGAGCAGCAGTAGTAGTAGTAGTAGATACAGAGTCATATCACTTGGGCAGGAGGTGCCATGATGAGCAGCAGTGGTAATAGTAGTCTAGAGTGGCAAATAACTTGTGACATAGGTGTCTTGACTGAGCAGCAGTAGTAGTAGTAGTAGACATTGACAATAGTAGTATAGAGTGGCAAATAACTAGTGACATAGGTGTCTTGACCGAGCAGCAGTAGTAGTAGTAGTAGATACAGAGTCATATCACTTGGGCAGGAGGTGCCATGATGAGCAGCAGTGGTAATAGTAGTATAGAGTGGCAAATAACTAGTGACATAGGTGTCTTGACCGAGCAGCAGTAGTAGTAGACATTGACAATAGTAGTATAGAGTGGCAAATAACTAGTGACATAGGTGTCTTGACTGAGCAGTAGTAGTAGTAGTAGTAGATACAGAGTCAAATCACTTGGGCAGGAGGTGCCATGATGAGCAGCAGTGGTAATAGTAGTATAGAGTGGCAAATAACTTGTGACATAGGTGTCTTGACCGAGCAGCAGTAGTAGTAGTAGTAGTAGTAGTAGAGTCATATCACTTGGGCAGGAGGTGCCATGATGAGCAGCAGTGGTAATAGTAGTATAGAGTGGCAAATAACTAGTGACATAGGTGTCTTGACTGAGCAGCAGTAGTAGTAGTAGTAGATACAGAGTCAAATCACTTGGGCAGGAGGTGCCATGATGAGCAGCAGTGGTAATAGTAGTATAGAGTGGCAAATAACTAGTGACATAGGTGTCTTGACTGAGCAGCAGTAGTAGTAGTAGTTGATACAGAGTCAAATCACTTGGGCAGGAGGTGCCATGATGAGCAGCAGTGGTAATAGTAGTATAGAGTGGCAAATAACTTGTGGCATAGGTGTCTTGACTGAGCAGCAGTAGTAGTAGACATTGACAATAGTAGTATAGAGTGGCAAATAACTAGTGACATAGGTGTCTTGACCGAGCAGCAGTAGTAGTAGTAGTAGATACAGAGTCATATCACTTGGGCAGGAGGTGCCATGATGAGCAGCAGTGGTAATAGTAGTATAGAGTGGCAAATAACTAGTGACATAGGTCTCTTGACCGAGCAGCAGTAGTAGTAGACATTGACAATAGTAGTATAGAGTGGCAAATAACTAGTGACATAGGTGTCTTGACTGAGCAGCAGTAGTAGTAGTAGTAGATACAGAGTCAAATCACTTGGGCAGGAGGTGCCATGATGAGCAGCAGTGGTAATAGTAGTATAGAGTGGCAAATAACTTGTGACATAGGTGTCTTGACCGAGCAGCAGTAGTAGTAGTAGTAGTAGTAGAGTCATATCACTTGGGCAGGAGGTGCCATGATGAGCAGCAGTGGTAATAGTAGTATAGAGTGGCAAATAACTTGTGACATAGGTGTCTTGACCGAGCAGCAGTAGTAGTAGTAGTAGTAGTAGTAGTAGAGTCATATCACTTGGGCAGGAGGTGCCATGATGAGCAGCAGTGGTAATAGTAGTATAGAGTGGCAAATAGCTAGTGACATAGGTGTCTTGACTGAGCAGCAGTAGTAGTAGACATTGACAATAGTAGTATAGAGTGGCAAATAACTAGTGACATAGGTGTCTTGACCGAGCAGCAGTAGATACAGAGTCATATCACTTGGGCAGGAGGTGCCATGATGAGCAGCAGTGGTAATAGTAGTATAGAGTGGCAAATAACTAGTGACATAGGTCTCTTGACCGAGCAGCAGTAGTAGTAGACATTGACAATAGTAGTATAGAGTGGCAAATAACTAGTGACATAGGTGTCTTGACTGAGCAGCAGTAGTAGTAGTAGTAGATACAGAGTCAAATCACTTGGGCAGGAGGTGCCATGATGAGCAGCAGTGGTAATAGTAGTATAGAGTGGCAAATAACTTGTGACATAGGTGTCTTGACCGAGCAGCAGTAGTAGTAGTAGTAGTAGTAGAGTCATATCACTTGGGCAGGAGGTGCCATGATGAGCAGCAGTGGTAATAGTAGTATAGAGTGGCAAATAACTTGTGACATAGGTGTCTTGACCGAGCAGCAGTAGTAGTAGTAGTAGTAGTAGTAGTAGAGTCATATCACTTGGGCAGGAGGTGCCATGATGAGCAGCAGTGGTAATAGTAGTATAGAGTGGCAAATAACTAGTGACATAGGTGTCTTGACTGAGCAGCAGTAGTAGTAGACATTGACAATAGTAGTATAGAGTGGCAAATAACTAGTGACATAGGTGTCTTGACCGAGCAGCAGTAGTAGTAGCAGTAGATACAGAGTCATATCACTTGGGCAGGAGGTGCCATGATGAGCAGCAGTGGTAATAGTAGTCTAGAGTGGCAAATAACTTGTGACATAGGTGTCTTGACTGAGCAGCAGTAGTAGTAGTAGTAGTAGTAGACATTGACATTACATAATAGGGAATCTTTGGAGGGATCTCAAACTCCGTGTTTCTCAGCGACAGCCCAGAAACCTGACTGATCTAGAGAAGATCTGTGTGGAGAAGTGGGCCAAAATCCCTCCTCCAGTGTGTGCAAACCTGGTGAAAAACTACAAGAAAGGTTTGACCTCTATAATTGCAAACAAAGGCTACTGTACCAAATATTAACAATGATTTTCTCAGGTGTGCAAATAATTATTTTCATCACTGTAAATACATCAGGGAATGCATGACAAGGGATCCTTCAGCGCCCTGAACCGACGGCGGGTGCCAGAAAGTCACCGCCGGTCCAGGACTCATTCATCTTGATGAATGTGAGTCTGTCCACGGAGTCTGTGGACAGATGGGTCCTCTTGTCCGTGACCACCCCACCTGCCGCGCTGAATGTCCGCTCAGATAGTACGCTGGAGGGGGGGCAAGACAATAACTCCAGTGCATACTGAGCGAGCTCGCGGCAGGTGTCCAATCTGGCAACCCAGTACTCCATGGGGTCGTCGGTAATCATACTGTCAGAAGCACCGACGGACGCCATGTAATCTGCCACCATGTGGCCAGCCGCTGGTGGTGACTGCTGCTGCTGCTGCTGGTACTGGGTTGCTCAGATTGGAAGAACATCCTCATCTCACCCATTAGGTCCCCTGCTCGGCTGCTGCTGGGTGCAGCCACCTGCTGGGTGAGATGAGGGGGACAACTGGAGGCCGGGGAGTTGCCTGCTCCAACCGGCTGACTATGCGTGCCTGCATTTCCTCCATCCGGCGCTGCCTCCGGCTGGCTGGGATGAACTGCTCCAGTTTCCCCTTGCACCTGGGATCTAAAAGGGTGGCCACCCAAAATTCATCCCTCTCCTTGATGGTCTTAACCCGGGGGTCCCTCCTGAGGCATCTCAGCATGTGGGCAGCCATGGGGAAGAGCACAGCCCGCTGTGACTCCTCAAGGCCGCCCGGGTCAATGACGTCCGACTCTTCATCCCGGAGGCGCTGCTGCTCACGCTCAGAGATGCCCAACCCCCGGACTATCGGTGCCCCCAACACCGGCTCTCCCTCCTGACCAGGCCCTGACTCCAGGACGACACCAGTTACCTCCTGATCATCATCATCCTCCTTCTCCTCGTCCTGGGCCTGGTCTTGGTGAAGCAGTGCTGCCTCCTCCCGCTCCACCAAGGCACTCTCCCCAGCTTCGAGCAGGCGATCTAGTGTCTTGTCCAGCAGGAACACTATAGGGAGCACGTCATTGAGGCCGACATGCTCCCTGCTGACCATTTTGGTCGCCTGCTCGAAAGGGCCCAACACATGGCAGACCTGGTGTATCTGCCCCCACTCCACACTGGTGATGTACGGGAGTGTTTGTGAAGGCCCGTCAGTGCCTAGGTCCATCAGGTACTCCCTCACCGCCCTTCGCTGCTCCCACAACCTCTCCAGCATGTGGAGGGTGGAGTTCCACCGCGTCACACTGTCCACAATCAGCCTGTGAAGGGGCAGCCTGTTGACCCGCTGCCACTTGGACAGGGACGCGGTAGCGGTTGGGGAGCGCCTGAAGTGGCTGGCAATCCTACGCACCCTTAGCACAATATCACTCAACCCGGGATAGGTGCGCAGGAACTTCTGCACCACAAGGTTGAGGACATGTGCCAGACAGGGCACGTGGGTCAGACTGCCAGCCTTGAGGGCGGAGAGTAGGTTGCTGCCGTTGTCACAGACAACCATACCTGCCTGGAGCCTTCGGGGTGTCAGCCACTTCTGGACCTGAGCCTGAAGTGCGGTCAGCACTTCTTGTCCAGTGTGTCTCCGGTCCCCTAAACTAACAAGCTGGAGCACGGCCTGACAGCGCACGTGCCCCACACTTGAGTAGCTACGGGGGCGCTTGCTGGGAGGCTCAGCAGCTGCGGAGACAGAGGCTTGACGGAGACCAGCAGTTCTCCCCTGGACACCCCGGGGCGGCACCACAAAATCTGTTGCCGCCGATCCCTCCCCGGCGCCTTGGAGGGAAACCCAATGGGCCGTGAAACTGATGTAGCGCCCATGCCTGCTGGTCCAGCCATCCATTGTGAGATGCACCCTGTCGCTGACAGCGTGATCCAGCGACAGGGTTACATTCTGCACATGTGCTGGTGTAGGGCAGGGACACCAGTCCTGGCAAAGAAATGGCGGCTGGGGACACGCCATTGGGGTTGGGCCTGCTCCAACATCTGCCTGAAGGGGTTGCTGTCAACGATGTTGAAGGGCAGCAGATGTTGGGCAATAACCCTTGCCAGGAGCCCATTGAGGGAACGCACACGTCGGTCTCCAGGGGGGAAGGGAGTGGTGCGTTCAAAGGCGTCTGAAATCGACACCTGGCGCCGGACGGCAGTGCAGGACACAGACGGGGAGGGTGCTGTGAAAGTAAAGGTCTGGATGCCGGTACCAGTACCTCTACTAGAGGGAGCGGGGGGCATGACCTGCTGGGAAGAGATGAAGCTGTGGGAGGGGCTGCTGTACCCTGCTCACTTGTGGTGGTGGTGCTGCTACCACCACCACGCTTCATCTCGTCATACACCCGCCAGTGGTTGATTCGCAGGTGCTGGTTCAGGGCTGTGGTACCCACCCGAGCCAAACACTTCCCTCTCTTCACCCTGACATGACAGATCTGGCAGATGGCCACGGTAGGGTTGTCTGCTACCAGGGTGAAGTAGGCCCAGACAGGTGACTTCAGCGCCGCCCTCCTGTCAGATGGGGTGACGCTGACTTGCACCTGCTGGGACTCGGTGCACACAGGTGGAGCTGCCTGCTGCTGCTGCTGCTGACCCCTCCTGCTGCCATCACCAGTGGAGACCCTGACGCTGGTCTCCCTGGTGACCTGGCGCACCGGTTCCCCAGGGTGCCTACCTTCCTCGTCGACACTGCCGCAGTGAGCCGACAAGTCAGATGGCACCCATGTTGGGTCACCCTCCTCTTCGCCCCCAGATATGTCAGACCCTGGGCTGAAATGTGGTGGTCTGAGGGAACCAGCTGACATGGAGCCACTAGCCTGGCTCCGCTGTCCCCTCACCCACGCCTGGGTCTGACTAGGTGCTGTTGTTGCCTGCACCAAAACAGCAGCACCACTTTGAAGGGATGTCTCTGGGATACTGACAGCAGGTATCCCATCCTCCTCATCCATCCCTTCAAAAAGGTCCTGACCATCAGGACAGAGCGGGAGGTCTGCCTGATGCATGGCCTCCCCCAAGAGATCCCTCTCACTGTCGCTGTCGAACAGTAAGATGCTGGACTCTTGGGGGCTGGGGGGGGTACTAAAGGCACCGGTGTAGTGGTGGTGCTACTGGTAGTCGGAACTGATGACTCAGTGGCACTGCTGTGCCCCATATAGTCCACCACTACTGGAGCCTGAGATGGCAATATCGGGCGGCTGCCCGATGAAAAAAAATCCCGGATGAGGCGGACTCCCGTTCCACCCAATCCTCTGCCAATAGTAGGGGCGCGAGAGGTACCCCGTGCTGGCAGCGACCCATCACTGGGAGTAACTCCCCTACCCCTGCTGCCACGGCCACGGCCACGTATGCCGCTCATAATTGCTGATGTGGGGGGGGGGAAACTTTATTGGGGGGGGAATGTAAGGAAGTTTTTTTTTTTGTTTTTTTAAAAGACAGGCACGTAGACAAAGACGTAGACAGACAGCTACTAAACTATAATAAAACTAGTACACCAAAGACAAGGACTACAAAAAATAAAAAAAAATGCACTAAACAAACACTAACTGCTTACACAAACTTATATGACTATAAACTAAAGCTAATTTTTTTTTTTTTTTTTTTACACTGACTGACAGGACTACAACTACAAAAAAAATGCACTAAACAAACACTAACTAATAAAATTTTTTTTTTTTTTTTTTACACAAAACACAGACACTAAACACACACTAAACTAAGCTAGCTGAAAGAAATGTACACTAACAGTATGTACACTTACTACACAGAAATCTATCTAACACTAAGCTAAACTAACCTGGACAACACAACACAAAACGTAGTTTTTAAAAAAGCTCTTGGGTCTTTTGCTTTGAAAAAAGAAGTTTAGAATAAGTATAATATGAACTGGAATCACTAGCAATGAAGCACAATGCTGATACTGCAAGACCAAACAGGAACACAGAAACAGTCCACACTATCTAGCCACCTTCTGAATCTGCAATGAAATGCTGCTGGGAGTGACCTTATATAATGGCCGTGCAGGCAGGTTCCTATTGGTTGCTATGGAGGTTGCTAACCTCTGACAACTGTGGTAGGAGAACTCTGATTGGCTCTGATGCAAAAGAAGGGCAGAGAAAATAATCGCGCAATATTCCTATTGCCGAATATTCGCATTGCGAATATTCGGCAATATAAAATGATCGCTTCAGCTACTCGGCCCAAGGTCTCTAATCATACCAGCAATGCTTTTAGACGTCGATGGAGATCACTAGGATGTGATCTGTTTTAAAAATAAAATTGAAAAAATCGCTCTGATGCAGAAGAAGGGCGAAGAAAATAATCGCGCAATATTCCTATTGCCGAATAATCGCATTGCGATTTTTCGGCAATATAAAATGATCGCTTCAGCTACTCGGCCCAAGGTCACTAATCATACCAGCAATGCTTTTAGACATCGATGGAGATCTCTAGGATGTGATCTGTTCTAAAAATAAAATTGAAAAAACCCGAATATTCAGAATAGCGAATATTGACCGCGAAATTCGAAACATTCGCGAATACTCGAATATGCCATATTCGAGCCGAATATTCGCAATGCGAATATTCGTGAGCAACACTATTAATGAGTCCCTAAAAATTTGTTACAATGGCTTTAAAATTACAGAGCTCAATTCTTTTAGGATCCGTGGGTGGATGCCATCAGGTCCAGGTGCTTTATCCACCTTTATTCTGTCTAAATATTTCTGCACCATATCACTTTTAAGCCATTGTGGATTATTTGGGGCTGTGTCAATATCAACCCCATTATGGGCATGAACTTCCCCATGCTTCTTTGTATACACAGAGCTTAAGGTATTTAATAAATTAGCCTTCTCTTTGTCCCCAGTCACCCACTCTAGATTATTTTGTTAAGGGCCTATATGCTCAGACCTGACCTTTTTACTATTAATATATTTGAAGAATTTTTGGGGGTTTGCCCTACTATCTTTTGCAATCTGTTGTTCATTTTGAATTTTTGCATCCTGATTTTCTTTTTACATATTCTGTTAAATTCTTTGAAGTGAATAG